>NW_022196895.1:54925772-54933222 GCF_008632895.1 Mastomys coucha
CCAAAAGATTTTACCTCCATCATAGCTAAGCTGAGAGTTGACAGTTCTGCTGTGCCAAGGAATGAATTATGCTTTGTAGTTTCTAACCTGAAGCCCTCTGCTCAGTGAGACCTACAGTTTCTACCCCTGACACTCTCCCAATGGCACTCACTCCCTAACAATGTTCATTTCTACCCCTGACTCTCTCCCCATGGCACTCACTCCCTAACAATGTGCATTTCTACCCCTGACTCTCTCTCCATGGCACTCACTCCCTAACAATGTTCATTTCTACCCCGATACTCTCCCCATGGCACTCACTCTCTAACAATGTTCACTTCATTTGTTCGCTTCTGCTAATGTGTTTCTCTTTAGAACACAAACTGTAGAACAGCAGACGTTTCTGTTTATTTTTATACAGCTGTATTTGAAGCACCAAGAATTTTCAAAACTTGTCAGTGAATGAATTGTATTTATTTGACTGGGATAAAGATAAAACGTGGATTGTTCGATGAGGATGAATGGCTGATGGCCACACTGACAGACTTAAATATTTAATAAATGGGATCAGGGAACTTAACAGCTGAATGAAACTTGGGAGTTAAAAGATCATTTAATCCAACCTCCTAATTTCACAGGTGAGGAGATTTGAAGCCAGGTTTTAGTGATTTATACTGAGACTCTCTCATAGCAAGGTCAAGATAGAAATCCGATCCTTAGGTACATTTTATGATTTGTGTTAGAACGAAAAGAATATTTTTTTCATATTATCCTATCTTTATATACAATATACATATATACAATGTATATATACAACACACACACACACACACACACACATATATATATATATATATATATATATATATATAGGATAATATGACATTCTACTTTTATATAACAGAAAGCAACCGTTGTATTGTAATAAACCATGCCATCTTGGGTTATTGTCGTCCTTATCTTCAGGATTTAGGGACAGCAGCTCAGGCTTTAGGCTGGCTTACTGTCAAAGCTTCTAGACTTTGTTTCCAGGCTGTTCCTGTAACTTCTTGGTGTCTGAAGTACAAGAGAGCACCCTTATATGCCCAACTGCCCAAACTAATGAAAATGCAGGCTATTTTCCCCCTTCTGTTCTGTTGATACAGAAGGGTTTTCTGTTGTTGTTGCTGTTCTGTTTTTGTTTCTTTCTTTTTTTGTTCTTTTTTATTCCCTACATTCTATTATAGAAAATCCTCTATTTTTCTAATTATCCATAGAACAAAATCCTAAACAGCATTTCTGCCTAATACTGGGATAGTCTCCAAATCTCTCTCTCTCTCTCTCTCTCTCTCTCTCTCTCTCTCTCTCTCTCTCTCTCTCTCTCTCCTCTCTCTCTCTCTTTGTGTGTTTCTATCTCTCTCTCTCTGACTCTTTCTATCTTTCTGTCTCTTTCTGTGTCTCTTTCTGTCGACATAAGTAGAGAACCTTTTAAATCTAAGCCTTCCTGCATGGTTTCTTATTTTAAAGGGACTCATTAAGTCTTCAATTTTGGAATAAGAGAATGAGAAATTCTAGTCCTTTATGGTTCATGTTGTTGAAGACAGAATACTTGTTGATCTTCACTAATTATTTCACTTCATAGCCAGCACATGCTCCACAGGCAGACTCTCTCTCAACCCCTGTGGGATAGGTCCCCACACTGGCCTTGAACTTGTGATACCTCATAGCTTGGCTTCTATAGTAGCTGGGATTATGGGCATAGACCAACACTCTGGGCTCACAACTCAACTTTGCTCTAAAAGATAAGTCTAATGGATGGTTTTATCTCAAGAAAGACCATAAGAGTTTTATTTTTTCAGCCTTATGATTCTACTTTAGAGAAGAGGAAGCTGAATTAATGCAGTATGACTAAAACACATATTAAAAAGTGTCAGAATTGGGGGGTTAATTCAAATCAATGTGATTGTAATACCATATACTTTCAATTATATTACACCAATAAAGGGGATGTATTATTTGACCTGGAAGAGTGAGGTGATTTGGTTCTAAAATTGTTATTTAATATTTTGACAAATTTAAAAACATTTGTATTTTGACCCAGAAGCATCAATGCTCAGACTGACAATCTTGTGTGTTGTTATCCTGCTTAGATTTACCTGTCCATCAGATAAAGCCTAGAGTCACATGCAATAGGAGTCTCAGTCTAGGCATTGTCCAGCTCAAGTTGGCCTCTGAGCATGGCTGTGGGAAATTATCTTGATAATTCTTAGATACAGGCAGGCTGGGTCCTTTGTAGGCAGTACCATTCTCTGTGCTGTATAGGGAAGCCAGGTGAGCAAGCTAGCAAGCTTCCCTGGATGGTTTCTGACTTTGAGTTCCTGTCACGATTTTCCTTAAAGATGGACTGTGACTCAGTTGTATAACCCTGATAAGCCTCATCCTTCCATAAGTTGCTTTTACAGAATGCAAACCAGGACATTCATCAAATGTATTTCCCTCTTCTGACAGTGTAAATGTCTTTCACAGTATCTGTGCAACTACATACCTGGCCTCAGTGTTATAAGTAAATTTTACTTTTCTGTAAATATTAGAACTGTGACATGCCTACTTTATAAATATATGTATGTGTTCCCTTAGATTATGTAATGAGATCAGAAGAAGGCAAGATATGAAACATAACATTTTGTGAATTTAAAAATTTAAGGTGAAGGCAACTCCAAAATATTAAAAGTTTAAAATGCGTAGGTAAGACGAGTAACTACAAAGTTAATTTATTAGGAAAATTCCACAATGAGACCCATTTCATTGTGCTAATCGAAAACTTAACATGAGTAAGGAAATCAGAAAAGCAAAACAACCACAAAAATACAGGAGGGAAAGTATCAAATCATTAAATAATTCTGATAACAGGAGTTCAAAGGTCTCTCCTGCGATCAAATCACTCCCAACCCTTCTCTGTGCTCTCTGTCAATGTCAGCTGGCAGTGGTTGCCATGAGGCAGCTGCTGTCATTTATGAGCTGGATGTTTAACGGGAAGATTGTGTAACAAATGACTGCTGTAACAAATGCTGTAACTTCCAAAGGCAGGAGAGCAGCAACAGCAGTAGAGTGGAATAAGAGTGTTTGGATGGGAATGGAACTGAAGACCACCTCGAAGAAACTCACACCAAAGACCTAGAGCATCCTGGGTGTCTTTACCTGTAACTGGGGAATAGGAAACAGCTGGTAAAACAAAGTCTACAGAACCCATTGACACTGAAACCAAGGAGGGCCCTGGGGAGTTCACTGCAGCGGAATAAGAATGGAGAAGTAGTCAAACACCCGAACTTGAGGGTCTTGCAAAGCTTTGGGATTTTCATTGTGATGGGAGGCTGTAAAGGGTCATCCATTAATGGCACCCATTAAAATCCTGGCATTCCTTGTGTCACCTTAGAAAAGAGGGGAAACACTGAAGCAGTGGGCATATGGCCTCTGTACAGAGCAGAGAGGAGGAAATGGGTATGAAGAAACACGTCTTCCTTTCCTATACTGTTGAGATATTTAGTTTCTTCTCTATTGTGGCAGAGAAGCCAGTACCGTAAAGTTAGTGGCTAAAAACACAGGGTCTGACACAAGCTACTGCTAGCTGTCTCTGCTCCATCACTCACTCAGGCAAATCCCATAACCTCTCGGCTCTAGGTTTGCAGGGTAAAAACAAAAGCTACTTTAGAGTGTTGTTAAAATGATGAAATGAATCCATATGTGAAAGTGTGTAGAGTGTTTAGATGGTATCAAACATTAGCCTTTAATTTTGTGAAAATGAGGATGCTTTCTAGAATGCTCTGAGTACATACAGATTGTCACTGATGAAATGGTTCTTTATTTAGAGTGGCAATAAAAATGAAGTGGTCAACATTTTCTATCAACTACTCGGAGATGAGTCATTACTGGAAATACTTTCTCTAGCAAGAACAACCAAAATACCCTAACTTAGACCAGGGTAAGATAAAGAAGTGGGACAGTTAACTGAGTGAGGACTTTTAATTTTCCATCCTTAGTCTGCTAAGATTTTAAGGGAAAGCTCTTGGTAGATGTTTGGCTTTCTGCAAAGGTAGAAGTCTGTCAGAAGAACCTTAGTGCTCAGGAGCATTTTGGTGCCTGCAACCAATACATTACAAATATAGAATAAAATACAAAAAATTCTCTCTGTATTGGACTTTTAGTGACCTAAATATGATTAAAGACACAAATGTTTGGAGGCTTTCATGTACATTGTTAAAAAGCAGTCTATTCAGGACAACTGCTTGGATTTTATACAACAGCTTGCAAGGGCAATTTTTCCCAAGATGGTACTCCGACTGTTTTAAACTAGCAGAGCTCTTTGGCAACAGCGGAAACATTCAGGAATAACTGCTAATGACATAGCCAGATGCGTCTTAGAAAATCAACTGTCTGGCCAAACCACCAAACCCTACCCAAAAAAAAAAAAAAATGCAGTGAGCTAAGCAGGTAGAGAAAATTTCCATCATGTCTCTTTCACCCTGAGAATATTAGTATGACTCAATTAATAGCAGACTTTATTTCCTATTGGGATTCAAAACTCATACTGAAGGCAGTTTCTCTCTGTGTGTCAGCAGGAGAACCAATATCCATTTGCTAAGTCACAGGCTTCCTCAGTATCCTGAAGGTATCCATGCGTGCACCACTGCTGTTTCTGCCTTCCCTGATACACCATACTCAGTGGGTGCTCCTGGGTCATTATTACAGAGCATCAGGCTGTAGTCATTCAAATCTGTCAGCAGCTAATGAGAGCCATTATTGTATGGTTTACTTATTAACAATTAATTTTCAAAAGAAATCATTGTTTGAAGATGTTCATTATCTTTGCTGGAAAACATTTCTCTCTCCTCCCTCTCACCTCCTCTCTTCCTCCCTTTTTTTCAGCCTTCTCTTTTAGTTCTCCTTCTGCTTGCTCCTCCTTCTCCTGTAATTCATATTCTCTCTCTCCTTCCTCCCTCCATCACTTTCCCACCTCTCCCTCCTTCCCACCCCTTCTCCTTTCTGATGGCAAAATATTCTCGGCTGTCCCTTGTCCCACAGCTTTTCTGGCCAGTGGGTATTTTGCAATCTCATCTGTTTTCTATCATGCAGCCATCTTATCAGCCTAGCTTGTGAGAGATTGGGAGTGAGGCGAGCAAGGGCTGTGGGCAGTCCATTTTGAAGAAGTAAATGAATACAGCACAGGGCAAGGAAGCTAGGTCAGTTGAACAGCAGGCCTTCAAACATGCTCATCCATTGCTTCCTGTGTGCAGAAGAATCTCTGTCATTCAGAAGTTAGGCAAGCAAGGAAGGGATGTTATACATTGATTCCATACATTTCCAACAGCATAGGTGTTAATAAGTGAAACAACAACACTTTCATTTTTTGAATTATCTGTCCAAGTCCCATTTCATGCTTTTCAAAAGGGAAAGGATTTTGAACAAGCCTGTTCTTTTGGTAAGGGCATTCAATGGGGAAAGAGGATGCTTAGACAAGAGGAGATTGAAGAAAGGGACAGAGGGAGGGAGGGAGAGAGGCTGTCTAGTTTCAGTTCAAGATCATTAGACTTCTGGTCAACAGAGAGCTGCCCAGCAGATGATGTTCATCTCTTCCACAGTTTTCAAAAAAAAAAAAAATCTCTGACATGTTTCATAAACAATTCATATCCTGCCAAGAAGGAGAATGTGAACTTCTTCCTGTATAAATTATGTGTCAAACTGAACTGTCCACAAATTTAGCCTTATTCCTTTCTATGATAAAAAAAAAATTAATGGTGAGATATTTGGCTTTTCTTCAATATGATCCTTTCAACATCCTTGGTTCATTTGTATCAAATAGCTGTCACAAGGAGATTCTTGGTGATAAAAATTACAACCAACCATGCCTTAATGATTTTTAAGTATTTATCGTTCTTGTAATTATGTGTATGCATATGCATCCATGTGTGCATGTGAGTGTAGACATCTGTAAGTGCCAGAAGGGGGCAGAAGACTCGGGGAGTTGAAGTAATAGCTGATGGTGAGTAGCCCATTGTAGGTGCTGGGAACCAAGCTCGGATCCTTTGCCAGAGCATCAGGTTCTCTTAACTACTGAGCTCTCTCTCCCCTTGCACCATTTCAAGTTTTATTTTTCTATTTTCGAAATTATGTTATTACATCATTTCCCCTTCCCTGTTCCTCCCTCTGGCCCTGGCCATAAAATCCCCATCAAATTTACAGACTCTACTTCTTTTATTGTTCACAGATACATATGTATATTCCTAACTATCTAAACACAATCTGATCAGATGACATGGATACTGATTACCTGCTAACCAACCAAGGGACTCCTCCCTAGAGAATACTATTTTTCCTGCTCTCTGTATTCTTTGGTTATCTATAGTTCTTTTCCCAGGGTTGAGGACCTGTGAGATTTCCCCCTTCATATTAGCATGCTTAGTTTTAATTATAAGTGTGCACATGTGTCTGTGTATGGGTGTGTGCAATGGGTGTAGGATGTTAAGGAGTTTTATCCAATACATATTGTTGTAAATACTAACTTATTTAAGCCTCTTGACACTCTTATATAGACAGGCTTTCCATTGCAATATAAGTTGGCTGCCTTCCATCTTTATCATATAGATTTCTTTTCCTAACACTTGTTCTTGTACCTGTTCTACAGGAGTACACTCAAGATGAGAGACCTGCCTGCCTCCTAGGCATCATCTGGGACATACGAATATCAGTATGTCAGAATCCACTGACAGAAAATGGCATGATCGGTAGTTGATGACATCGTTTCTGATAGGGACATTTATCTTCCATTACAAGAACCCCATTTGGATATATAAGTGTCAATATGTTGAAATTCTCTAAAACAAATAGCATGGCTGATGATCCTTGGTCCCCTTGCTACCTTTACAAATGTCATAGCTAGTGGAAAATAATACTCTTTGAATAGAGACATCAGGTGCTTCCTTGTTCAAACAAGGCTGGAGGCCTCCTGCATTATGGAAGGGATCTGAATCAAAGTGCGCCAACCTGACAAAGACAAGTGAAAAAATTTATGACACAGCTGAGGACAAAGTTGGAGGAGCAACTATTGCCTTAATAGAATGTGGATATATGGACTGCAAAAGTCCTCTCTCTGATAACATTGTTTATAGATCTTGTGGTTAATCTGGTATTTTGTCCTCTTTCTGTTTTTTGTTTAAAGCATCTGTTAAAAACGGGGCTGCTTACCCCCCTTTCTCTATCTGCCTCCAATCCATCACCCTTGAATTCTCTTCGGAATCTGATTTTGAATTATTACATCTGTGAGACGAGGAACCTGCAAAAGGCCTCCGAGTCCACTTCTTCCACCCAGGTTCTCATATTTGCCTTAAGCTTTCTTGGGCAGCAGAAGTCCCTCTGGCTGTGGAAACATCTCTCCTTGCCTGGATAACATAAGGGATATGCCCTTGAAGACCAGGCTCAATGTCTTTTTTTTTTTTTT
>NW_022196895.1:54933232-54950306 GCF_008632895.1 Mastomys coucha
AAACAAAAACAACAAGAACAAACCCCTGTTGCCTCCCCCCTCCCCATGCCTGCCATGCCACCCTCTCCCACTTATTGGCCCTGGCATTCTCCTACACTAATGGGCATTCCCCATTAACTAAGCCTAGAGTCACTGTGGACTGAGGAAGAAAATTGTGTTACTGTTTGAAGGAAAGAGAACATACATCAAAATCATGTCAGAACAAAAACATGCTGGGAACTGAAGTTATCTTGTGGTTTAAAGTCTAGTATACTCCAATGGCATCTGCAGCCATTTCTAATAAATGGAAAATATACAGTCTGAAAATCAGACACGATGACAGCTGAACTCTATGGATGAGTACTAAGTAAATGACATTTAACAACCAATTTATTCTAGACACAGCAGAATAATGGACTCTGTTCCTCTGAAAGCTACAGCAGAAAAATCCCTCCTGCTTTAGCCTAGTAAGTGCAAAGGGAAAAAGACCCAACATTGCTGAAGATTTTAGCGATGGATTTACTCTTTGGGAAAGGTAAAGAATAGCATGGATCTTGTAGGACTGGGCTTCTTTAGTGACAAGACCCTTAGACTAGATAAGGCCAAACGAGATATCAAGTTATCGTCAGGACTGATGCAATTACTGTGATGGCAAGCGCTGATGGACAGTCAGGAATCCCTAGTCAATAAAAGTCAAGACTATGACCTAAAGACCAAAACCATTCTAGGTCAAGATAGGTGGAGTTTGGTTCATATCTGTAACCAATAACTGATCAAGAATTCAGAAACAGATTTATGTCAGCTATGGCAAAAGACATCATGTTCTTGGTTGAGTTTCCAGACCTGAACTTATTCTCAAATGTGGCACTTATAGATTTAAGGATATAAGAGTAAATCTTAAGAAAGGATCTTGAAATATCTTATAGCATGCTATATTAGTCACGGTTTCTATTCCTGCACAGACATCATGACCAAGAAGCAAGTTGGGGAGGAAAGGGTTTATTCAGCTTACTTCCACATTGCTGTTGATCAATAGAGGAAGTCAGGACTGGAACTCAAGCAGGTCAGGAAGCAGGAGCTGATGCAGAGGCCATGGAGAGATGTTTCTTACTGGCTTGCTTCCTCTGGCTTGCTTAGCCTGCTCTCTTATAGAACCCAAGACTTCCAGCCCAGGGATGGCACCACCCACAAGGGGCTCTACCCCCTTGATCACTAATTGAGAAAATGCCCCACAGCTAGCTGGATCTCATGGAGGCACTTCTCCAACCGAAGCTCCCTTCTCTGTGATAACTCCAGCCTGTGTCAAATTGGCACACAAAACCAGCTAGTACAATTGATCCCTTGTCAACTTGACACACAAACACATCACTATTAAGCCTCAACCCTTACTTTCTTATTCATCCCCAAAATCTAAAGTCCCACAGTTTTTACATATTAAAAGTTTGATCAATTTAAAATGTCCAATATCTTTTAAAATTCAAAGTCTCTTAACTGTGGGCTCCACTAAAATATGTTCTTCTTTCAAGAGGGAAAAATATCAGGGCACAGTCAAAATCAAAAGTAAAACCAATGTCTGGGATCCAACTCACGATCTTCTGGGCTCCTCTAAGGGCTTTGGTCACTTCTCCAGCTCTGCCCTTTGTAGCACACATCTTGTCTTCTAGTCTCCAGATGCCTGTACTCCACTGCTGCTGCTGTCCTTGGTGGTTATTGCATGGTACTGTCATTTCCAAAATACTGCTGTCTTCCGCTGTAACTAGGCTTTACCAATAGCCTCTCATAGTCTGTCTTCATTCTGCCAAGCCTCAACTCCTTTTCATGACACCTTCAGTCCTGGGCCATCAATTGCAAACTGAGGTTGCACTTTCATCAATGACCTCCCATGGACTTTCACTGTGGCAAGCCTCAGCTGCTCTTCATGACCCCTTCATGCCTTTAAAACCAGTACCACCTGGGTGACTCTTACACATTACCAAGTCCTGTTGCAGCACAAGGTACAACCTTGGCTATCTCTGGAACACAGCCTCTTTGTGCTCTCAGAAAACACTTCCCAGAAGATGTCACCTCTGTGATGCAGGTCTCTTCTTAATTATCACTAATTTCTTTGCTCCATCTAACCAGTATCAATAGTCCCAGTAATGCAAAGTTTTCACTTTAGTAGTTCTGGTATCTTGTTAAATCACAGCTGATTCTTCAGCCCCAGCTAACCAAAACCACAGAATCTTCACAATCAAAACAACATGGACCTGATAAGAGTCTTTAATCTTCCCTCTGAAATTTCTCAAGCCAGGCCTCTATCTCTGCACTGTTCTCAACATGATCTTCCAAGCTCCTTCAGAACATCTCACAGAGTTCTTAGCAACCAGTGGCTATTCTAGCTCAAAGTTCCAAAGTCCTTCCACAGTCCTCTCCAAAATGTGGTCAGGTTGTCACAGGAATACCCCACTATGCTGGTACCAATTTTGTCTTAGTCAGGCTTTCTATTCTTGCACAAACATCATGACCAAGAAGCAAGTTGGGGAGGAAAGGGTTTATTTAGCTTACTTCCACATTGCTGTTGATCAATAGAGGAAGTCAGGACTGGAACTCAAGCAGGTCAGGAAGCAGGAGCTGATGCAGAGGCCATGGAGAGATGTTTCTTACTGGCTTGCTTCCTCTGGCTTGCTTAGCCTGCTCTCTTATAGAACCCAAGACTTCCAGCCCAGGGATGGAACCACCTACAAGGGGCTCTAGCCCTTGATCACTAATTGAGAAAATGCCCTACAGCTGGATCTCATGGAGGCACTTCCCCAACTGAGTTACCCCCTTCTCTGTGATAACTCCAGCCTGTGTCAAGTTGGCACACAAGACTAGCCAGTACACATGCTTACACAGAGCTCCCCATAGTCCTGAGGAACTCAACATCATTTCTTCAGAAAAATGTAATTATTCTAAATTCCCCTTCCTGGAGGAAAATGAGATATTCAAATCTCAGGCAATTCAATATAGTTTTTCAACTGAGATGCCACCAGAAAAAGCAACAGAATATTACTGTGGTGTTGCTGTAATAACCAGAGGCTGGTGGAAATTACTGCCTTGTCTTAAGATATGTCTCATAGTGGAAGCAATATGTCAGTTCCTCGGTTTGTGGGTGAATAATTTGGTAGCTGGGTATGCCCTTATTCTGTTTAATTGGTGCACTTTAATCTACCTATGCTGAAGACTCTGAAAGGGAAAGGAGGCCAACTGAAAGCTTCTGAACTCATTGAACTTGGCCAAGATCACTACCCTTGTATGGAGAATATAAGACTTCCAGTCAGTTCAATGCATCCTCTTATGGAGAAGAGAAGGTGTCTTAGTCAAGGTTTCTATTCCTGCACAAACATCATGACCAAGAAGCAAGTTGGGGAGGAAAGGGTTTATTTAGCTTACTTCCACATTGCTGTTCATCACCAAAGGAAGTCAGGACTGGAACTGAAGCAGATCAGGAACCAGGAGCAGATGCAGAGACCAGGGAGGGATGTTCCTTACTGGCTTGCTTCCCCTGGCTTGCTCAGTTTGCTTTCTTATAGAACCCAAGACTCCTAGTTCAGGGATGGCACCACCCACAAGGGGCCCTCTAACCCTTGATCACTAGTTGAGAAAATGTCTTACAGTTGGATCTCATGGAGGCATTTCTTTGAGAGAAACTCCTTTCTCTGTGATAACTCCAGCTTGTGTCAAGATGACACACAAAACCAGCCAGTACAGAAGGGTATAATGTGTAAAAGGGTAAAATGTTATTCCCATTATTTCCCTCTACAGCTTATCAGTTTGGTCCTCATAAAAAGTGAGATGGATTACAGCTTACGGGGGTGGCCCACAAGACTGTCAATTTTAGGTTGGATTCTTCAGTACACATATGGTGCAACAAATGACTTTTGTTCTTTGGGACAGATGTCATGGTGAACCCTGTGTGGCTAGAACTCTATGAGGCTAGAATCCTGTGAGGCTAGAGGTTTTTGTAATAGAATCAGAATGGTTGGTATGTGTTTTTCAAATTCTAAGAAAAGACAACAAGAAGAGACCCATTATATACTGTCTACGGTTTTTAAACAAGACCATTCATTCCACTTGCAACAGAAAAGTTTTAGCAGCAGAAAAATCAGTCCCAACCTGTTTTGGGGCCCTAATTAGAGCTTGTTATTTGACTACAGAGCATCAAGTGACCATAGGTGTGCACATCAACATTTGTAAAATCAAAGAGTGATGTATTTATTGTATAAAACAAGCATAAGTAATGTTGGGCTACAAGAGACCAGATGAATAAGAGACTTAAAGATAACTTATATTCCCTCCCATGTTACCTTTATTACCCTAATCCCCATTTCTTCTGATCTTGCAGCCAGTTCTCCATGACTAGTTGTCACAATGCTTCACAGGCTCCAGCTTGTCATGATACAGTTGTGTTGTTCCTATATTATAATCTGACTACGTGTTAATTATGTAGCAACAATGGGGTGAAGTCCTTCTATGAGCAAAGCGCTGAGTGGCATACCTGGCCAAGAGGTGGTCTGAGGTGGGATATACTAAACGTGGAGGTATAAAGAATTGCTTACAGTCACCTGGGAAGGGCGAGGCAGAAACATAGGAAAAGATATGCAATGCAAACAGAAATGCAAAGGGTAGATGTTTGCTCTCACATCGATGTGACACACAGCAGAGGAATCTCTGGACAGATAGAGTAGGGTGATGTGGGTTTTGTATATTGAAAAGCGTTCAGGTTCTGTCCATGGCAGCACAATGTTTGAGAAATTGGCTTTTAAATGAAGTAGTCAAGGTGTCAGGCATGAAGGCTATGTATGTGTTTCCTCTTGCTGAGGCTGACATATTTACTACCAAGGATTAATGTTAACCTCTCAATAGGAAAGATTGATGCTGAACTCTCAATCTGGAACTATTCTTCAAGAAATAGCCACTTGGTGGCAAGCCGAGTAAATCAGACCCATTTCAGCCAGGAAACAAAACAAAACGAAACGAACCAACAACAAAAAAACCCACCCAATAACAACAAAGTCCTAATAATTTGCATATACTGGCATTGATAAACGTATAGGTGTGACTTTTTCCATCCAATCCCATAGGAACTTGGCTACCAATACTATCTGATGGCTCAGCATTTCTGATTTATCATCCTGGCATCTCACATAACATGGCCTTGGATAAAGTAGGCATGGCAATGGGAAAATTATTATAGATTCTAAGGTATTCATCATCATTCAGACCTTGGAATGTCACCTGTATTGTTTGAAGTCAACCTTTTCTCCTTTAGGATGCTGTATGTACTCTGAGACGACTGTCAGTATGTAGTTCAGCATTATAAGTAGAAAAATGATTGTATTCAGGTCCTAAGACCCAATATAGATTCACAAAGAGCTCCCCTAATTCTCACTCCCAATGATCCATTCAGGGACTTTGTGCTTCCTGTCTCTGTACTTTAAAGTTATCTAAATTAGAGCCTCTGGTTCCTTATTCAATGGGATTGTATCTATCAGAAAATAGAGCCTAGCTCTACAACTATGATACCAGCTTGATTATTGTAGATTTATCATACTAACAGGCTAGCAGGCAAAAACATGATTTGCTACACCAAAGTACCATTATCTGATTTTCATGAAAAGATAACAGTTGTTGCTACGTAATTGGGATAATGGAGACTATTTGGAGATCAAAAGGTTCACCCACAAACCAGTTATTTACTCCACGATGTGAGCAGAGAGCATAGAATGAGAGACTAGAAGGATCACTATCTAAGCTCTTCAAGACATAAATAGCCTAGGTAAACAGAGACATTAACCAGGGTAAAAGATCTAAAGGTGATGTATACAAAATGGTGAATATCAAATTATACCTCAACAACTGTTCAGGATGCTCTAAATATAAGAAAAATCTATTCTCTAGTAAGGGTGGTGTAATAAGAAAATGAGCACATGTAAATGAGGAACAGACTAAATCAAAGACAATGATGGACTAGGTTTGCCTGCTTATATGACTAGATTGTATCTGCAAGGTAAGCTAAGGGAGAACACCACCAGAGAAAATAATTATTAAAGGGGCAGACTGAGCCAGGTGTCTTCATATCTAGATAGCTGAAAACATTGGCATTGCTTTCCCATGACTTTCTGCTCAAGCTTGAGTAAGCACAACCCACAGGGTGAGTTTTATTTTATTCACTAATCATATTACTAATTGTATTATTTTATTCACTGATAAAGCCAGAAGGAAAGGAATCATCCCTAGGGAGAAAGGAATCCTAGTCCTCTCTTTAATCTATGTCAAATAGACTAGGCTCCGAGTCCAAGCGTTGCCTAGAGTGGTAGGCTCTGAGACCTGGAGCTCTGTGAGTGGGCAACAGAAGGCTTACCAAAGTATCTGTAGTTCATGTTGGCCAAGCTACCATGCTTCTTTGCAAGACAGTGCAGACATAATGTCTGTGCGAGATTAACTGGGGCCTCACAGGCTCGTGTTCTCCAAGATTAACTCAACGCCCTTTCCCCTGGTAGACCAAATAGGCAATTTAATGATGCAGAAAACTTGGAAAAGTTTTTGCTCTGGCATTTCCATAATGAAGAAAAGGTTGGCCATGAAGTCATTTTGTGTGTAATGGACATAGCTAAATATAAAAGAGAAGGCAGTCACCCAAGAAGCACTGCAAGAGGGAAGGAGGAGACCATAAGTCATATCTGATGCCAGAAAAAAGAAGGAAGAAGAAGGAGGAGGAGGAGGAGAAGGAGCAGGAGGAGGAGGAGAAGGAGCAGGTGGAGGAGGAGGAGGAGGAAGAGGAGGAGGAGGAGGAAGAGGAGGAGGAGGAGGAGGAGGAGGAGGAGGAGGAGAAGGAAGAGGAGGAGGGGAAGGCGAAGGAGGAGAAGGAAGGAGAGAAGGAGAAAGAAAAGGAGAGAGAGAAGACAAACAAGACTTGGGTAGTATTGTTTGGTGATATTCTAATTTTGGTGGTCTACTTTAGTGTTGGAAATTTACTTTTACTACCCTGAATCCCCCCCCCCCTTTTTTAAAATAAACTCTACACTAAAACCTGCTTTATGGGACTCAAGGTGGCTTTAATGCACTGTGGTATTTGAAGAACACGATCTCCATGAAGCAGAGGCATATACACAGGGATGAAGAAGTGAGAGCAGGGCAATAATAACTGGGAGTGGTAACATTTGTCTTTATTCTCTCTAGGTTTTAAAATGTGTATCGCTATAGAGACTTACTTTTTTTTTTTTAAAGAATTATTTTATTTCATTTTTATGTGTATGAGTACACTGTAGCTGTACAGATGACTGTGTTCCATCATGTGTGTGGCTGCTGCTGATCTCAGGACCTCTGCTCAGGCTGGCTCCGGCCCCGCTCGCTCTGGCGTAATTTTCTGCAGCTGCGTCCGATCTCATTGTGGGTGGTTGTGAGCCACCATGTGGTTGCTGGGATCCGAACTCGGGACCTTCGGAAGAGCAGTCAGTGCTCTTACCCGCTGAGCCATCTCGCCAGCCCCCCCCTCCGTTTTTTTTTAAAGATTTATTTATTATATGTAAGCACACTGTAGCTGTGTTTAGACAAAACAGAAGAGGCCATCAGATCTCATTATGGATAGTTGTGAGCCACCATGTGGTTGCTGGGATTTGAACTCAGGACCTCCGGAAGAGCAGTCAGTGCTCTTACCCACTCAACCATCTCTCCAGCCCCCTGAGACTTACTTTTTAATCTTTGTTTTTCCAATCCTTTGTTTGTTCTTTTGCTAGGCACTGTTAGAGAATTTTACTTCAATAAAAACTAACTTCCTTTCTTAGGCTTTAGTATTCTATACCGTATTTTTAAATTAATGTAGCTAATAGAAATGATACTGTACATTCCAGGAATTAATACATACCTAATAAAAACAGATATTATAAGGAAAAACTTTTAAAAACATATACTATATTCTATTAAGTTGGAACATTTAAAAGAAATGGATCACTCTCTTGACTCAGTTGTATTTTTTTTTTTAAGGAAGGCAAAGCCTTGGTTCTTGGTGATTGTGACTTTTGTACTAAACTCAAGGAAATAGTTGCATTTTTAGTTCACAAAGTACTAGATAATGACATGCATTAATATTTTTTTGAGAAATGCAATAAGTACATAATTTACTAAAAATTTCCAAAGATTACATGTAGCAATCTTACTAAGTGAAATTCTTATTAACTCACAGCTATAGACTTGCATAATAAAAATGTAGCACACAATTTTAGGGGAGTTTTGTGTTAACATAATTTTGTTCTAAATGTCATTTAAGGGCTACACATACATAAACCCTGTGGGTTCTATATTGTTTCCATGATACCAGATGCTTGCTTTTCTTTGTTATTTTGCACACACATACACACACACACACACACACACACACACACACACACACACAGACACAGACACACATACACACACACACACACACACACACACACACACACACGCATGCACTTGTGTACTCAATCTCTATTTTTTCTCTGTTGGCACAACTCAGCCAGTTCTCACTTTGATCTTGCTATTGCTGTGTTAAAGATAGGGGGTGAATGCATAGCTGGTTGCATGCTGTGTGTTTACCCAGTGCTTCACCAAGCATGGCTGTTTGTCATTAACAGGAGGAGGAAATAGGAGCCGGCAGGCACCAGAGCTGCTGCAACACAAAGGTAATGGAGTGGAGGAAGTATGAAGAAGATTCAGCAGATGTCGGAAGATTCACCACATGGAATGAAAAAAAAAAATTACTCTGAAACTAACAGTTCTTACATAATGTTTTATTGCAAATTCTTAAGGCATCTAAGGTTTTATGAAAGGAGACCCAAGTAATGAAAAAATATAAATTCATTTAGTGGAAATGCATTCATTTCATCCCACGATGGGAAGGTAGTTGGGGTTTGGAAAGCATTAATGAGTGATGATTGTGAATATTATAGAATTAAGAAATCATAAGGCAAAAGGAAAATTATCTCAAAAAAGCAACTAATGCAAGGCTGATATTGGGATGTAAAGTGAATAAATAAATAATTAATTAAAAAGCATCTACTATGTAATGATAAAGGGAAAATTATATTATGAGTGCACCTGAGGCCACATATCATCCTAAGGCACTTATGCAGCTCTGAATATCAATGCGTTTTTATTTTGTTGGCACTATTGTAACAATTTAAATGTAAGGGAAAGCAGCTTTGTGGAGAAAGGTCTTTTGATAGAGCTATTTATTATTGTGAAAGAGGAAGCAATTCTTCAAAATAAAATAAAGGAGGTGGGTGTGAAGGAGGGGAAGGCCGTGTTCCACAGAAAGATCAAGATAACGATTATGCATGACACCAAGAATATCCAAAGAGCGTTTATCACATTGTTTGTTGGCAGTTTAAGTTTCTCTGATCTCACCTGTAATTGGCAGGAAATTCTTAATTACTCACTAATGCTTTTCATAAATGAAAGAGACTTAGAGCTTCCTATAAAGCAATATACTCTGTTAAAAAAAAAAATCAAAATTCCCTGGCGAGCTAGCTTCCAACCGTTGCTCAAACTCTACAAATGTTTCCTTCATTTAAGTATTGACAAAATCACTAACTTCACCTATTGTGTTATTTGTATTCATTCAGCTGTAAGTTACTGTGCTCTTAGCCATAACAAAGCTTTGGGAAACACAACTGAATAATTAAGTTCACCTAAAAGGTATTGTGAGCAACGGCAAGCTTCTGCTCACTCAAACATTAGAATCACTGAACGGGTATTACGTGCAACGGTGGTGAAGCCTAAGTACAGTAAAGATCACAGGAGAGAAGGAAGAAGCAGGCAAGAAGCCAGTCCCTGCCTTGCCTTGGCCTACCCAGCTTTCCTCACCTTTAATAGGGTTCTCAGGATCAATATGCAGTATTCTGAGATACTAGGAACTCTCTGGTAAAGTCAGATCAGTGTCTATATCCCCTCTAGAACAAGATGCACTTGTAACACTTTCATTTATAGCAATTACTGTGGCTTCTGGAGGCCAACTTTACAGAACCAAAGGTTGCACAGGCCCCTCACCTATGTAGCACAGAATAAGTACTTACTACAAATCAGGGCACAGCTGTGTGCTGCCTCGCCACACACGCTGGGCTCGCTGGGCTCCAGTGGTTCCTACTTGTCTATCTGTGATGAAGCTGTTTCACTGAGTCCTGGGCTGTGTGAGGCTGTGCCTCCCAGCACTTAGATAAGATACAGTCTCCAGAGGATATTCAGTGTGAACTACGTCATAAAGGTAGGTGACATTCCGTAATAAAGGGAAAGAGGGGACACGCTTGCATAACAGTCCCCGGGAAGGCAAAAGACAGCATGCTTGGGGACACTGCAGATGTAGGTCTGGCAGCATCAAAGGTGCTAGGATAATACCAATCTTATCTGGAAGTCACAGAATTATCCCGGTTCTTTGGGGGCTTTTTGGTGAGAGTATCTATAAAGCAGTAGTGGGATTTGAAAATCGGGGTGTCGGATTTCGGTTGTGCTGCAATGGATTTGAGAACCTAGAAACCATGTATCTTTCAGAACCTTTTTTGTCAGTAGAGATAGCCTCCTCTGTCTGCCATGATACACTCACTACCTCAGCTTTGTTTAAAGACTCAGTGACAACCTTCTCTGAGGCAGATATGTGAGGATGTGTTCTTTTTTTTTTTAAATTGAGTTTTTACTTATCCACTTCACGATGCCCCCCTCCTGGCCACCCCCACTCACAATCTTTCCTCCTACCTGCTTCCCTTCTCCTCTGAGTGGGCCTCCTGGGTATCCCCCCACCCTAGCACTTGAAGTCTCCATGAGGCTAGGCACATCCTCTCCCATTGAGACCAGATGAGGCAGTCTAGCTAGAAGAACATATCTCACAGACAGGCAACAGTTTTGGGGATAACCCTCATTCCAGCTGTTCTGGACCCACATGAAGAGCAAGCGGCACATGTTACTTATGGGCAGAGAGGCCTATGTCCAACCCATGCATGTTAATTGGTTGGTGAATCAGTTTCTGGGAGTCCCCAAGGGTCCAGGTTAATTGATTCTAATGATCGTCCTGCGATCCTTGTGAGGATGTATTCTTAAATTAATGGATGAGAAAATCAGGAGCATAGCCTTAGCCCACGCCATCCAGGACATATTCCTCAGTGTTTGTATCTAACTTCACAATCTTGCCGTTCTTTTTCAGTAAAGCTGATTCCTAGAAATGTGAACTTGGTTTCCTGTTGTGACTGAAACAAGTTAGCACAGACTTAGTGATTAAAACAATTCAGATTTCTTCTTTTAGGATCCCAAAGACTAGAAGTCATAAAGCACAGGGCTTGATTCCTTTTACAAACTCTAGAGAGCCATCTCTATTTTCATGGTTTTGGACTTGCCTAGCATTTATAGTTTGTTCATGAATGGTTTGTGGTAGGTTCATGCTAAGGTTCTCTAGAGCAGTGTTTCTAAATCTTCCTAGCTCTGCGACCCTTTAAAACAGTTCATGTTGTGGTGATCCCCCCATCCATAAAATTATTTCATTACTATCTCATAAGTTCATTATTCTTAATGAACTGTGATGTATCTAATATTTAGGATATTTGATACGTGATTCCCAAAGGGGTTGCGATCCATAAATTCATCTAGAGGAATAGAATGAATATATTGGGTATATTAAAAGGAGACTTATTAGGTTTGCTTACAAGCTGTGGGTTGGATTCCCTAACAATGGCCTGCCTCATCTGGCAAAATTGAGGGTCAGGTAACTGCTTAGTTCATTGAGCTGTGTGTTTTCAGCAGTCCCAAACAGGTACAGAAAGACTGAGACATTCCTGGAAAGCCTAGGCCTTTGATCGGTATTGGAAGTCCATTGAAGCTGGGTTCTGATGTCAGTGAAGGATGATATCATCAGGATCAGCAGCATACTCCAGCAAGAGACGGAGGAAAAGGATGTCCTTACATCTGTCTCATTGTGGGCAGGCACTGTCCACATTAGGGTGTGTCTTCCTGCTTCTATTAACCTACTAAAAAAACATTACTCACTCGTGCTCAAAGGCTAACTTAATCTAGATAACCCCTCACTGGTGTGCACAATCATGGGTGCATATATCATGGGTTGTTCTATGTCCTGTCAGGCTGCGGATCATTCTCGACCACACAGCCACATCCAACTTTACAAGCAGCAATGCGGCTTCTTCTAAGCTCCAATTTAAAGCTGACCTTGCCATCTCCCCTCTTAAGAGGACGGTTTGATTATATTTGGCTCATCCAAGGATCTAGGATAAATTACCCAGACCATTAGCCTTAATTTATTCTTATATGCCGACTTCCTGTTTTCCATGTAAAAGGCGCTGTCGTGTGTCCCTGGGATTAGGATATGGGCATCTTGGTGGGAGTACTGTTTAGCTTACCTCTTCTCTGAGATGGCTTTGACAGTGACAGTGACACGACAGTTGCAATGTTTCTAGAATTGGGAATGTTGCCAGTCTTTACCTGAATGCTGGTTGGCAGTGTTCAGAGCAACTTCTAAGCCAAAGTTTGGCGATGCGGTTGTCCTTCCATCTCTTCCAATGGGCTTGTAAAGACCTATCTAGGCTCCTAAAGTAAACACTTTGCCGTTTGGAATGCCTGGATTAGGTCTCACTTTTCACATGGAGTCTTGATTTCTAGGACTTTAAATAACTATATTAGCATCACTAGTTCCGGCTAAAAAGCAACATTCTAACAGATTTCAACTCTGAGAACCTATTTAATGGCCATGTGATCTTGGTAGAATTACTTACTTCTGTGCCTTATTTATTTTTCCTAATTACCTCTCTACCAATGATATGCTACCTTTTTGTTTTGAGGCAAAGTAATTAACAAGTATAAGGATTTAGAAAAATCTGGAGTATCTATTTGCTATGTAGAATACCATACTTTACATATAGAGCAAGTACTTTGAACCCACACACAAGGACAAAATATTATTGTTTTCATCGGTTGAATGTTCTAAAAGAGAAAAATTCATATTTCCAAGGAAAGAATTTTACAGAAGTATTTTTAACTAGCTAACCCAAAGGAGCTCTAATGTATCAGAAGATGTTGACTACAGGAAGCAGCTGACACCTTTGGATTCGGAAGACAAAGGGAATTTTAAAATTAGAAGCTCAGAGACCTCATGAGGTCTATTTCCCAATGTCAGAGCAAGGCATGGCTAGGCCAATGCCAGAAGCATGGATCAAAAAGTAAGTCTGATGAGGAAAACATAAAGTGATGGAAAAATAATAAAATGATGGACAAAGACCGATTGAAACACTGGTAAGGGAAATGCTCCAGCCTCCATGCTGGACAAGAAGCCAAGCAGGCAAGCAGGGTGTGCCAACCCTTTCTTCTCGATCCTGTGACTTGCTCTCATGTCTAATTAAAGCTTATTGGGAAAAAAAAAAGCAATTCTTAAGCAGCAGAAATTTCAGTCCCAGGGTCCCAGACAGAGCATGGAAACATGGGCTTTAGGGTCCCGTTGCTTTGTCCTACAGAGTCGTGGACTTGACCCTTGGTCTCCGCTAGGATGTTGTTGAGATTGCAGAACTTTCAAAGCCTTGGTCTGAGTGTACCAGAACCAGATCACAAAGGCAAACCCTGGGATGTGATTAGTGTTGTTAGTTAACTCTGGGACTGAGTTAACTCTTGCAAAAGCATGTTATTTATAAAACAAAGCCACCCCTTATATCTGGTTCTCCTGCAAGTGGGCTATTAGCGTTGGTTTCTCTGTCATGTCGTAAAACAAAGAAGCTGGCTTTTACAAAGCGAGTGCTACCCTCTTGGACCTCCAGATCTGTGAGTTAAAAAAAATATCTTTTTTTTCCTTATAAAAGACTCCACTTCAAATAATTCACTATAGCAATGCAGGGTGAGTGAGTTTAACTAGGAAACTCACATTTTCACATGTAACATCTACCTAAGACTTTAAAGCCAAGTTTTGAAATTCGCCTTTTCCCAACAGCACACCTCAACTATCCTTCATCCAGTGAAGACAATTTGTCCTTTTCCTCCCAACAGCAAGAGGCGACATCCCTCAACACTTTCCCCATCTCTGGAAAACAGTTGCATTTATGTGCTGAGGGGAGCAATTTTACCATTGATAAAACCATCAGTTTTATCAGAGTACAGAATTACTTAAAGATAATATGCACACAGTATTTATAAAACACCAAAGACAATGAAGGGATAGTACAGGGAGAAGCTCAATGTTACACCTAGCTTGCAAGTACTACAAAGCAGTCGTGGGATTGCCTGATTTGTCTGGTTTTCTGGAAAGAGCACACCCATTTGCATGCCTTATTTAGACTTGCCTATATAAAAATATTATTTATCCCATTGTTTACTTGTGAGCTCCATTGCTAGCTTGGCTGGATATAACATTTTAAAAACTGTCTTATGACTGCTATAATTCAGTATTTTTCCTAATGTCCAGAATACAAGCACATAATTTCAAAGTCTCATGCAGAGCTGACTATTACCTATTCAGCCCTCCCTTTCTACTTTCAGATGGTTAAACTTATAGTACAATTTATATTATTCTTCATATTCCTCCATGAGCCTTCATGATGGAGAGACGCACTTAACTCCATGCTCCATTAATCGTAACAGAGTACATCTGACCTTTCACCTCTGCACAAATGATGAATGGGCGTGTACTAAAACATGAGCACAGATTTTGAAATTATCTTTGTATGCTTCCTTTTTAGAGTTCCACTCATGTGATTAGTTACCGGCCATTTCTCTGTACATGTTTTTCCTTAGGGCAAGGTTTTTTTTTCTGTTACTGGAAAAAAAAGCTGAGAGAAAAGGGAGCTGAAATATATATATATATATATATATACATATATATGTATATATATACACATATGTATATATATATCAATTTAAAGATTTATTTATTATTTGTAAGTGCACTGTAGCTGTCTTCAGACACCCCAGAAGAGGGCATCAGATCTCATTACGGATGGTTGTGAGCCACCCTGTGGTTGCTGGGATTTGAACTCAGGACCTTCGGAAGAGCAGTCGGTGCTCTTACCCACTGAGCCGTCTCTCCAGCCTGGGAGCTGATATTTTAATGCTCCATATTCAGAATGCAAATACTGGAGAAGATTTCATGGAGTTATCCTGGGCCAGAACTTGTGGACCAGATCATAAGAATGTTAATATTGCAGGTACTGCATGAGAATGGTGTAAAGGTGGCCAGGGGTCAGAGAGAAAGGAGTGATCTAGAAGCCAAAACTTCTTCTTAACTTTAGGTAGAGGAAGATGGTAACAAAGAACATGGAGGCAGCATGGTTAACATCACAACCCTGACTTCCTTCTGCTGGTGCTGTGGTCATCATACTGATGCATGGGATCCATGTTGAAATGAGAGAGGAAACAGAACGTCTTGCGCTTGTTCTCTAGCGGGAGTCTTGGGAATCCAGATAGGCTGGCTTCTTCTCATAACCCTGAGGTGAGTAGAGCATTGTGCAGAGTTAAGAGCAAAGGATCCAGGTTCCTTTCCTGGTGTCCCATGACACTCACCGATAAGGACGACTTCTAGAACCTGGGCAAGTTTTGCTCCATGCTGAGAGCTATGGTCGCCTGAGACTCTGATATCTCCTCACACAGGAAAATAAGTGGGGAATGAAACTTGGCGGGCTTAACTTTTAATGAGAACATCGATGCAACAGAAAGTTTTTAAAGTTTAAAGGTTTTAAAATGTGGAATAGACGGGGGAGGTGGAACCGGATGAGGAACCACATGTCAGAGGGTGGACGGGGAGGCAGACAACAACTGGACTGTAAAAAAAAAGATTAAAGAATAATAATAATAAATTGGAACATATTGCTTAAAGTAAAAGAAAATGTTCCCTTGTTAAAATTCCCCTCTGATCTGAATGCGTTTCATACAGAGTTTAGAAGAACACAAAATGAAAGATCCCTGTATTCTTTAGTTATCTGCTCACAGCACACATGCACAAACGTGTGTGTGTGTGTGTGTGTGTGTGTGTGTGAGTGAGAAGCAATACTACAATTGTTATCCAGTGACCAAGAAGCTTGATGGTAGTGGTGTTATGCACATACTTATGAATAAGCCGAGCCTTAAGCCTTGCATGATAGAAATAAAATTTTCACAGTTAAGTGTGGGAATTGTACTGTTCAAATATGTTTGAATAATAATATGTTTTGTTGATACTACAAGGCAAGACATGATCAGTAACAATGATGTTCAAATAATATTCAGTCACTTTCTGTGTTTACATTCATATATCATAAAATACTATAGCATATGCTCTGCCAATGACATTTCACTTGTCTTTCCATTTGAAACCATACTTAATGCCACTCAGTTTAAAGAAAAAAAAATTAAAAAATTAAAATTTAAAAAACACCAAAATTTGCAAAAAAAAACCCAATATTGAATTTACCAGTAATTAAAAAATTCTATTCATTACATTTTGTGGGTTTTTTTTCTATTTTTATTGTGCTATTTTTAATCCAGTTGAATTTTTACATTTTGACCTAAATCCTGGAATGAGCTACATTTAAAAGACAGCACTATACTTTAGCATGAATTATAATTTCAGTACAATAATTTCTTCCACATAATTATTAGTAATTAGTTTTTCTATTTTAATGAATATAATTTGAAATCTTTTTATTTGCCTCATCCAGTAAATAAGATGCCCAGACTGGAACTGCATTCTGCTAAATACCAGTTACAACATGTCTATATAAATGTCTGCTACGTGTGTACAAAACTCCAAGAAAACTGGAAACGTATTCAAGTTTTTTATATCCTGTTAGCACTACAGCCAGAAAAAAAAAATTAAGGAAAATTTATGATCAAGTTACTGAAACTGCTAACAGAAATGCTGCCGGTTTAGAATATCTGCTGGTTTGGTCCTATGCACAGAGCTCTTGTTTTAGTTCCAGAATCATAGGTTCCATTTAAAAAGTAAAATAAATAGGGTGTCTGGGCCAGTGGCAGACAAACCTGTGATTCACAGTTTTTTGTTTTCTTTGTGTTTTTTTTCCTGGCTGGTATCTTCAAACCCAGATGTTTAGATTCAGATTTTTTTTTTTTTTTTTTTTTTTTTTTT
>NW_022196895.1:54950693-55093477 GCF_008632895.1 Mastomys coucha
CTCCCTCCCTCTCTCTCTCTCTCTTCCTCCCTCCCTCCCTCTCTCTCTCTCTTCCTCCCTCTCTCTCTCTCTTCCTCCCTCCCTCCCTTTCTCTCTCTCTTCTTCCCTCCCTTCCTCTCTCTCTCTCTCTGTCCCTTCTCCCTTCCCCTCTTCATCTCCTTCTCTCTGTTCACTCATACACATAAACACGGTTTCTATTCATAATAATTTCCAATAAAAGAGATTGTCATGCATATTCTGCCACAGAGAGAAGCAAATTGAGGTTCAAGGTTTAAAAGAGCAAGCACAAGCTCACAGGGCTAGCAAGGGGAATCCCTGTGGTCTGGTTACTTTAAAGAACATCTGTGTTTTAGTGAAGATTCTACTTGTAATGAAGGACACAAGTCTAACATGATCTAGTGCATGAAAGACAGCACACACTGCCTCACATCACCCCAAAGGGGGTTCCCAAACACTGATGGGTTTGGGGAATGTCTGGATCTAGCTTTCATACTCAGATTGGCTACATTTTCTAACTTTCAGAACCTCTGACTCTGAAGTTAGACTGAAGTGATCTCCTGCAGCTGAGGCTCCGGAAGTCTTTGCGGCCAGTGTTCATGGAGGAGAGCGATGTTCTTCCAACAATCACCCCTGGGAGGGTCATGGTATCCTTGATTGGGTCACATGACTGAGGCTGAATACTGGGCAGAGCTTTGCTATGGCTAAAGATAGTTAGCTCCACCTACGTCACAGACACTGAGCAGGAATACTGCGGAAGGTCAGATGACTCCCTAAAAGGATGCTAGCCATGCAAAATCTAAAAGTGTAAAAGAGTATTGAATGCCCCCAGTGTCCATTCATATATACTGGCGTTATGAAATACTGTAGCAACTTCTGGAAACGCTGTGAGGCCAAAGATGTCTTTGTTATTTCAGCAATCAGGAACAAAGATAGAGGCACAGTCCATAAACCCACATCATTTGTAAATCATAAGAACTTTTACAGATTAGTTATCTATCACATTGCACTGGTATTAGAGGAATAATGTAAAATGTCACATGCTCAGGTCCAAACTTGTGACAGTCGAACCAAGTATTAACTTTTAAGGATTAAATAGATGAAATTAGACTTTGATCTGATTTAGTACTTATAGTGTTTGGCAATAATTAATCTTTTAGACAATACTTTAATATCTTATAATACTAACTCTAACTTGTAGATTAACAAAGGTATAAAATCAGGGAGCAGAAAAATCTGTGTTGGATGAAAGTTAGTTTTATTCACATTCTTTCGTTGACAAATATGAAGTTAGAATTAGGTATATTCAGAAATTATAAAAAAAGACAAACAAACCAATTCACAGCAGAATTTATTAGCATTTAATGTAAAAAGTACCGAGAAAGGAACTTTTTATTTTTATTTTTTTGTGTTTTCAAGACAGGGTTTCTCTGTATAGCTCTGGCTGTCCTGGAACTCACTCTGTAGACCAGGCTGACCTCGAACTCAGAAATCCACCTGCCTCTGCCTCCCAAGTGTGGGATTAAAGGCATGCACCACCACTGCCTGGCTAGGAACTTATTTTTAATTAGGTTATTACTACCTGAAAATGGGGGAAGTGTTTATTAAATAAAACTTGATCTACATCAATATCCATGTACCATGGTTTTTTCTTTCCTCTCCATTTTTCCTTCAATCTTTCTTTTTGTTTTATTTCATATACAGACTTGCTGTCTACCTCCCTGTCTGGAACTCACCATCCTCCTGCCTCAGCCTCTGGAACACTGGGATCATTGGGATGCACTCAGCCTATTTATTTTATTTTATTCTATCCCCAGGCCTCCAGCTGCGGTAAAAGGTAAGAAATGAGACTGAAGGCACTTCTAGGATATACCTCTCCATTAGAACTGTCTCAGTTCTCAGCATATGCCTCCAGTGCCTGGAATGCTCCTGAAGTTATATTGTGCCCAGTAGCTGTTTATATAACTGTTTCCCAGCCTAGCTAGCAGCTCTCAAACCTCTGCTCCCTGTGCCTTGAGTCTCTGTTGATAACATGGAGGGTAGGATACACACTTCCTAGCATGTTCAGCACATTCTGCTGGAATGACTCCAACAGCCAATCGTCTTGAGACCCACAAACCTTGGTCCCACTTATATATATGATAAATGACCTCGAATCCATTTCCTTACCTGGTTGGAATGAGCCCAAAGGATCTTACTCATGAGGTAATATTTTATAAAAGCCAAGGATGACGGTTTTCCTCAAGAGGATTATACTTCCAGCTCTGTAAAATGTCTGAGATCAAGAGAAACAAATAGGTTGACCCTCAGCTTGAAATGAGAGGAAGGAGAAATATTAAAGATAAAGATAAATCACTGCCTCAAAAAAGAAAAAAAAAACGCTTTCATGTTGCACTGCATAATCAAGAGCTGCAGCTTGAATCACAGCAGTTTCAATAGAACTGCCTCCAAAGTAAAATTGCAATAAGGAAATCGTGTCAACTTTAGCCTCTTGGGATGGGACTCATCAAATGTATCTCAGCTGCACCCGTGTAGAGATGCTGCCCAATATAGATGCCAGTGGCATCTCTAAGCAGCGGCTAGATAAGGAACGAGGAGACATCATTGACAAGAAAAGCAGAATAAATATTTAAAAACAACTAGAGAACCAACTAAAGAGCTTCAGTAGTTGGGATTGGACTCCCACAGACTGAGGACTGAACACCGTACATCTCTTGAGATAAGCCTGTGATCTATGGGTCCATCAGAGGGCCTCGGGGTTCTAGAAACATTGGACTGCATTTCCATTTCTCAAGTAGCACTGTTACTAGGGAAAGGAGCTGACAAACCTGAAGGTTTTGTCATCACAGAATATTGTGTGTGTGTGTGTGTGTGTGTGTGTGTGTGTGTGTGTGTGTGTGTGTGTGCGACATGGCTCTGCCTCTGCATGTCTTCCTGCCTACCTGCCTGTAGCTTCAAGTAGGAGAGCCTAACTCTCACAGAAGAAGTGATCCCTGTCGTCAAAGTGCTGTGGTTAGAGCTTTTATGATATGGTTAGTGTAACTCCATTGTTCTACAAGAATTATTAAAACTTGAGTGAGGTCAAGGCCTCTTTCATTCCAGGCCTGCAATGTCTCCAGCTCAGGTAAAGCCTTACATTGGCCAACAGCTGCTGCATACTCTTCACTTGGCTGACATCGCCACGTTACATCCCTCTTTCTCTTTCGTCAGCCACTTAGCGTCCCTGGTATTCCTAGAACACACCACACTCACTTTGATGGTCATTTCCAACTAGCGTGAGTCCCATGAAATAAAGTCAAGGGCCTTTGGTCTGCGTTACCTACATAAGAATTCTTAGCACCTAATGCCACAGAGATGGTGCTTTGGGAATCTTTACTGAATAAGCAACACTGGAGAAAAAAAAAAAATGATGCCTGCCATCAAAGGCGCAAGTGCCATGGTTAGATCTTTATACAGAATGGTTGGTGTGCACATTTGAGTTACATTCTAGAATTCTCACATAGATACTTTGGACCAAGCACTTTCTGTCCCAGGCCTTCCCGATGCTGAGAATATTTCTGTTGTTGCATTCACTTAAGTGATATGATAACTTGTAAATTTGTCCTATTTCAACAGAAGTTAAAGCCCAAATGCAGCAAATCATTTTAGTATTTCCACCGGCACCTTAGTTACGCAAGTACTTGGTGGGATCTCCTAAGGGCAGGGTGTCTACACACCAGAATGCGTGCTTCTATTCTGGCTGAGCTGTAAGTTCTCAAATTTCAATGTCATAAATCAAACTACACAGGGGTGCACATCCAGAACCACGGATAATCATCTTTATAGACAAAGACAGGGCTTTCGAGGGTAAACTTTACTGGAATTAATTTTCAGTTTATTTACAAGTATACCCTAATCGCTTATAAAATGTAAATGGAATTATGCCAACTTTAATCCAACTAAGGTGTCTCTAAGCTTCAACTGCTGTACTTGTGCGCATATCTAAACCTTTGAACTTAGGAACTTCAAATAAGAAGGTTGTTCTTCATCCCTCTATTTACAACTTGAGCTCTTTGTCTACCAACACAAGGCTGCAGCAGCAAACTCATCACTGGAGAGCTGCATCTCGTAGCCACTTACCAGTGGCTCCATCCCAAGCACACTCCAAGGATGCTAGAATATGCCCAGCTTTATCTCTCACTCCAAATTGTTGGTGCTTCAGGCCTGATTGCTGCGTTTTGATGAGGAGAGCTGTTTCTGACATTGTGTGTAGAATCAAAATTTTCGATTTCTCTTCGTAAGTATTTGAATCAGTTTAATTTCAAAACGTCCTAAGATTGCAAGGTGAGCTGTTAAAAAAAAATGCTGCTATTCCTAATCACTTATCTGCTCGAAGCAGGATTTTATTTTTAAACCACTCAAACAGCAACAAAAAGAGAAAATCCACAGAATAAATTGTAGGCTGATTTTTTTTTTTTTTTCAAATACCGTAATTGTCATCTACAATCCCCAATGTCAAGAGTCTATCACACTCATCAAAGCAGCCCACTCTCTGGATTGTACTTTTCTAGTGAAAAATATTAAAACAAAATAAGGTCACTTAAGTAATTATTCATTCATTTCTTTTAAGTCAAAGTTTAGAATTGGATCTTCCTTCCTCTTTCTTCTAAATTCTGCTACTGGAAACAGCTTGAAAATCACAACCATCATTTGGGGGTTGCTGAATTTCATCTGCAAGAGCTAAATATTAAATGCTTTAAGTTTTTATTTTTTAAGCCAGGAAGTAAAATCATGGGCCTTAGGTAAATATTAAAAGGCAAAACTATTCAAGTGTAAAGCATTTGGGGGAACGGTGTGGGGACAGCTCATTTTTAAATCTCTATACTGTGTCAAATAAGGCAGAGGGGTGGATTTAGCCCGTGGGAGGCAGTTTGTCAACCTCCGCTCTATCTCAACCTATACCTAACTTTTCACAGGTGAAGACAGCAGAGAGGAAATTCTTGGGGTCACAGGAACCGCAGGCTAGAGGGAGAGAATGGCTGCAGGGTAGGCCCTGTGATGTCTGGTGTTGCTGGATCACTGATGAGTGACGCAGGGAGAAAAGATGCTCAGATGTTAGCAGCAGAGATGCCAAGCCACAGCTGACTTGCAAAAACAAATAAACAAACAAAAACAAAAAACAAACAAAAAACCAAACAACAAACAAACAAAAAAACCACAATAACTCCACCAAAAATGACTATGCAGGCGTTCACCACGTAAAAACCATACTCAGTGGCATTCTTCCCTTTTCAAATCCAATTCTACCAAATGTTTATTAGATATAAAATAAAATATCCTGCAAGTCAAAATTAACCCACACACAATGTACAAGGAATTCTGGAGGCTACAAAACATGTAATGTGGAGGTATAACCTTGAATCTTTGCCTTGACTTAATTGCCCACTTGCTTAACATTTTGAGATGAATAAGCTCCGAATAACCAGGATACAATTCATAGACCACATGAAGTTCAATAAGAAGGAAGATCAAAGAGTGTGTGCTTCGGCCTTTCTTAGAAGGAGAACAAAATACTCATAGGAACAAATATGGAGATATAGAGTAGAGCAGAGACTGAAGGAAAGGCCATCCAGAGACTCTCCCACCTGGGGATTTATCCCATATACAGTTACCAAACCCAGATACTGTTGTGCATGCCAAGAAGTGAATGCTGAAAGGAGCCTGTTATGGCTGTCTCCTGAGAGGCCCTGCCAGAGCCTTGCAAATACAGAGGAGGATAACCTCTGAGCAGCCAACCATGGACTGAGCATGGGTCCCTAATAGAGAAGTTAGAGAAGGGACTGAAGGAGTTGAAGGGGTTTGCAACCCCATAGGAAGAATAACAATATCAACCAATCAGACCCCCCCAGAACTCCCAGGGACTAAGCCATCAACAAAGGAGTATACATGACTCCAGCTGCATATGTAGCAGAGGATGGCCTTGTCATGCACCAATGGAAGGAGAGGTCCTTGATCCTATGAAGGCTTGATAGATGCCCCAGTGTAGGGGAATTAAGGGTGGGGAGATGGGAGTGGGTGGGTGAGTAGAGGAACACCCTCGTAGAAGCAGGGGGAGGGAGGATGTGATAAGGGTGTTTCTGGGAGGGAGGGAAACCAGAAAGGGGGATTATATTTGAAATGTAAATAAAGAAAATATCCAATAAAAATTAATTAAAAAAGAAAGAAAGAAAAAGCATAAATACAAAAATATATAGCTTCTTCAATTCTCAGATTCTTAGTTTTATGTGTAATGTGCATTTGAATATAGTTATGGGATTCTGGTTAGGTTAGAAAATTAGGCTGCTTTTTGTAGGAACAGAATCTGTCTAACCTTGACTTTTAAACTCTCTCAGGCATTAAAATTAAAGGCGAAAGAGCAAAATTCCACCCTTTGTACAGATTGTCTGAAAAGGTAAATTTACAGTCGGCTTTTCCTTCTTTAGTTTTTCTTCTCCTTTTCATTAAGTAATTCATTCATTCACTTCACATCCTGATCACAACACCCCCTTCTCCCAGTCCCACCCTCACAGTCCCCTTCCCCCATTACTCCCTTCCCTTCTCATCAGAGACTGGAAGCCCCCCATGGGTACCAACTCACCCTGGTGCATCAAGTCACAGCAAGATAGTGCTCATCTGCTCCCACTGCAGTAAGCTTTTCTTTAGAGAAGTCTTTCAGTTAATGTAGGAAGAACACTTACAGTATGTCTACTTGGAGTTTTTAATAAGGCAATCAGTAGATTAGTTAAGGAATCTAGTATCCGTTGGTGACACCAGCTAAGGACAGATATGCACTGATCCTAAGAGAACACAGTACAATTTATCAAGTAAATTATTCCTAAAAAGAGAAAAATATGAACCTGGATTTGTCATTATCTACAGTTGACTGTCAATTTACCATTTCAGAGGGCACAGCGAGTGTCTAGAGAACTGTCGGAAATGAGAGCGCACTAGAGGTCTATATGTTCTGTTGTTGTGGGGACCTCAGAAGGAAAATGGCACACTTTGTCTGTTTTCTTTTTTATACAAAGCATAGTTTCTTTAAAACAATAGATGTGGACAGAATCCAGTACAAATGTGGAAGAGCGTCAGACAACAACAATACTGATTCTATGGACTTGGTGGAATAGAAGCTGGATAACATTAGGGAATGATTATTAGATCCGGTTAGTGATGGACTAAGAGACAAAGCTAAAATACCTAAGGTAGAAAGAAGTATTGAAGCTGGATATCCAGAAGAGGAAATGTTCCTTTGTAAGAAGACTTTTTAAATAGCCGAAGGGAATTCTTAAAACCAAGCCTGGTTAGATGGCCACTGTGGGTTCCTCAAGGAAAATTTAACAGTTGTTTAACAGGAAAGGCATCCAGGAAACACCAAGACAAATAAATCCTTGAAAGTTGCTAATGTAAGATCCATTCCTCAACTAAAAGAAATTTGAATTTTCGTGAAACGTATTTGAGCTGTCATGTGGCGTGTGACTGCAGTGCTGTAGAATTGACTGTGATTTCTAACTCCTGGTTGGAAAGGGAGCTTAGCAGAGACGTGATCACGTGACCTCCCCTTCAGTGCTGCCAGCTGTCTGTCTTCCCTTTAACTGACAGCTGGGATGCACTGTGAACTGTACAAAGGACAAAGTTGGGAAATGAATGTTCCTGGAAGCAGCCATTAATCAATGACTGATGAATCTGTCAATAAACACCCAAACTCTTTTCTCCTACAGTGGAATAATCCATATTCCATGTTCTATACTGTTATCAGAGTCTAGGAGTGGAACTAAGCTTTAGTTATCACTGTCTCAATTACTGTTCTGTTGCTGTGGAGACATATCATGACCAAGGCAATTTAGAAAAGGGAGCATTTAATTGGAGGGTTGCTTATAGTTTTAGAGGGTTAATGCATGTTCATCATGGTGGAAAGCATGGCAGCATGAAGTCAGGTATGGAGTTGCAGCTGTAGCTGGGAGCTCACACCTGATCTAAAAGCATGAGGCAAGCACAGACAGACAGACAGACAGACAGACAGACAGACAGACAGACAGACAGACACACACACACACACACACACACACACACACAGAGGGGGAGAGAGAGACAGAGAGACATAGAGTCAGAATCAGAGAGACAGGGAGACAGACACTGACACAGAGGTACAGGAAAAGGCTGAGACTTTTCTTGAAACCTCAAAGCCTGCGCTCAATGACACACTTTTTCAAACAAGGTCACACCTCATAATCCTTCTTAAACAGTCTGCCTACTGCGAATCAAGTAGTTACTCCTATGCAAATGTATGAGTCAATGGAGGCCATTCTCATTCAAAGGATGACATCCATCAAGGTAGTATGCTTCAAAATCTGCATTTAGCAATTCATTCTTTTCCCTTATCATTCCTTTTCTTGCTTATGTCTCTTCTACTAATGTTCTCCAGGGTCACTTTCCAAATAACCACTTGCTCTTTTATTATTATTACTATTACTATTATTATTATCATCATCATCCTCCTCCTCATCATCATCAAGTTTATTTTTATTCACTTTACAAGCTGATATCATTCCTTTCTCTCCTCCCAATACGACTTCATGCAAGTCTCTCCTCCCAGACCAGACAGTTCATTTAGGGGTGGGGGATCCACAGGCAGGCAGGCAACAGGCTTAGGGATAAACCCTGCTCCAGTTGTTGGAGAGACTCGCATGAAGATCAAGCTGCACATCTGCTACATATGTGCAGGGAGCCTAGGTCCAGCCTGTGCTCACTCTCTGGTTGGCGATTCAGTCTCTGGGAGCCCCTAAGTGTCCAGGTTAGTTGACTCTGTTGGTCTTCCAGTGGAGTCCCTGTTCTCTTTGGGTCCCTCAATCCTTTCCCCAACTCTTCTGACTCCTGAGCTTCATCTAAAGTTTGGTTGAGTCTCTATCTCTTTCCATTGGCTACTGGGTGGAGTCCCTCAGAAGACAGTTATGCTAGGTTCCTGTCTGCTAGCATAATAGACTATAATTAGTGTTAGGGATTGGTTCTTACCCATGGGATGGGTCTCAGTTTCAGACAGTCATTGGTTGGCCATTCCCTCAATCTCTGTTCTATCTTTGTCTGCACATTTTGTAGGCAGGATGCATTTTGTGTTGAAGGTTTTGTAGGTGGGCTACTGTCCTTATCCCTCCACTGAGAGTCCTGCCTGGCTATAGAAAGTGTCCATTTCAGGACAAAGAAGCCAAACTATACAATGAAAAAGGTACACATCTTTAATAAATGGTGTTGGTCTAACTGGATGTCTGCATGTAAAAGAATGCAAATAGATCCATATTTATCACCCTGCTCAAAATTCAAGTCCAAATGGATCAAAGACCTCAATGCAAAATGAGATACACTAAATCTAATAGAACAGAAAGTGGGGAATAGTTTGGAACTCATCGGTACAGGAAACAAGTTCCTGAACAGAACACCAATGGCTCAGGCTTTAAGGTCAAGAATTAATAAATGGGACCTCATGACACTGAAAATCTCCTGTAAGTCAAAAGACATTCTCATTAGGCTAAAATGGCAGCCTACAGAATGAGAAAAGATCTTCACTAACCCTACATTTGACAGAGAGATGATATCACAATATAAAAAGAACTCAAGAAGTTAGACACTAACCATCCAAATAACCCAATTAAAAATGGGGTATGGAGCTAAATAGAGAATTCTCAACAGAGGAAACTTGAATGGCCAAGAAATATCTAAAGAAATGTTCAACATTCTTAATCATAAGGGAAATGTAAACCAAAAGGACTCTGAGATTCCACCTTACAACCCATGCTGGCGAGGATATGTAGAAAGTTTGCACTGCTAGTGGAAATGCAAACTTGTATAACCACTCTGGAAATCAATTTTGGGGTTTCTCAGAAGATTGTGAAGAGTTCTACCTCAAGACCCAGCTATACCACTGTTGCAATTGCCAATTAACCTCTACTCAAATTGACCTGGCATCATTCCTTAATGAAACACACACACACACACACACACACACACACACACACACACACACACACCCCACAGCCTTATATTTTAGTACTCCTTAAACAGCTCAATGGCTTGGGCCACTTCCTAACCTCCACATGGCTAATACTCCTGAGTTATTACTTACTAAAATCTATATTTCAGCTGCCCTAGACCCAATCAGGGGTGCCCCTGGGCCTGCCCTTCCCTGGCTTTTATATGACTGCTATGCTTTTTCTTCTGTACCTCTCAGGCCTGGACCTTACTCCTTTCCAGGCATGACAGGTCTAAATCCTTCTTCTTCTCTTGGTCTCCTTACCTGGGAATACTAAAGTCCAGATTCTGTCCCTGCCCAGCCATTGGCCACTGGCAACTGTATTTATCAATTGAGACCAACTGGGGGCAGGGACCTCAGCATCTTACATGCATTTTCTTGTGCAATTTTGGGAACTCAATTAACATAATACAAGAGTTAAACCAAATCTATAGCATAACACTCCTGGACATATATACCCAAAAGATGACACACTATCCCACAAGGGCACTTGCTCAACTATGTTATTAGCAGTTTTATTTGTAATAGCCAGAAACTGAAAACAACCTAGATGTCTCTCAACTGAAGAATGGATACTGAAAATATGTTGTATCGATACAATGGAATACTACTCAGCCATAAAAAACAAGAACACCATGAATTTCACAGGCAAATGGGTGTAACTAGAAAATATCATCCTGAGTGAGGTAACCCAGATCTAAAAGGGCATGAATTGTGTGTACTCACTTATAAGTGGATGTTGCCCCAATTATTAAGGAAATTTTACACAGTTTTTTCACAAACTTTAATAGCTTAAGGATCAAGTAAGTATAGTGGCATACACCTTTAATCCCAGCACTTGGGAGGCCGAGGCAGGCAAATTTCTGAGTTCGAGGTCAGTCTCCTCTACAGAGAGTTTCCAGGACAGCCAGGGCTACACAGAGAAACCCTGTCTTGAAACACCAAAATAAATAAATAAATAAATAAATAAATAAATAAATAAAATAGAATTAAATAAGTAAACAGTGCATTCTTGGCTCCCACCTCAGAGTTTCTGATTTAGTGGGTACTGAGATGCATGGTTAGGTTCACCAACTTAAGAATTAGAAACATTTACATTATAAACATGCTGCCAACATGCTAATTATCTGTAAGATGTCATGACCATCTGAGTTCTGTCTGTGGATAGACAAGCCTTGAGTTGACTTTGGTGGCTATACTAGGTGCAAATGTTCAGGAGTCCCAATTCTGTGCCACTAAAACTTAAACCCAAACTTCCTTTCAATTCCATTCAGATGCCGTTGCTACTATTCCTCTCTGTGTTTCTTTAAAGGTATACGTAGAAAGTTGGGGCTGGAGAAGAATGTTGCCTAGGATGGAGGGAGTGGTGAGTTCACCACCAACAGAGGTGGGGATGCTGTGCACATTTCTGGGTGTGCCTCAGCCACCTGTCCTTTTCACTCCTTTTGTGCCTCCTTAGGAGATGAAACCAGGAAGCACTCCTGATGAGAAGCCACATAACTGTGAGGCTCATGTTCCCTCTTTTTCCTTACTCACTGGAGACTCTTCCCTCCCTCTTTGTCCCCACATCCATGAATCCATAGGTACCAATAAAAGGGTTACCCTCACTTGCCCTCCTCCTCTGCATCATACTTTTTAATTAAAAAAAGATTATGTGTGTGCCTCTGTGTGTGTTTGTGTATGTGTGTGCCTGTGTGTGCCTCTGTGTGTGTATATGTGTGCGTATGATTGTGTGTGTACGTGTATGACTACACATGTGCAGAGGTGAGAGATTGGCTTTGGGGCTTTTCCTCTATTGTTTGTTCTCCAGTTTATGTCTTTGAGATCAAGTCTCTTACAGAATCTGGGGCTTGCTGTTTGTGCTAGAGTGGTTTCTCAGTCAGCTCTGGAGATCTCCCTGTATCTGCAGCCACATTTCCCTCAGAGTGGAGTTGCAGAGGCTCCTGGCTTTTATGTCACTGTTAGGTATTCAAACTCAGGTCTTTAATCTGGGGCAGCAATCACTTTACCCATCACCCTATTTCCCTAGACTTTGCCCATCACTCCATCTGCTTAGCCTCCTGTCTCAAACACTGAATCCTGTAAATCCTTTATGAGACCCGTTTTTACCATTTTAAAAAAGTTTACATTATTTTCTTTGGGTTTAGCATCCTGACTTGCAACACTGAAAATTTCAACAAGTGCTAATTCAAGGACAGAAGCTGTTACGTCAGGGTGTAAAGCTAGCAACAAAGTATTCTAACTCTTAGCTGCTGGCTTGTTCTGTATTTTAATTTATTTTTAATAATGATGAAGACAGGCAGCTCAAAAAAATGGGATAGGGACCTCTATTCCTATTGACCAGAAGACAAAATACTATGTCTTGTCCTGGGTACCAGTCTGAAATGCCATCAATATTTGCAGGTGCTTGTCCCTGGTCTAATTTTTAAACAATGGTAAGCTCTCAGCTCTTATGGAGGAAATTTTGCATAGCCTTAGAGGCACCAGAGGCCTCTGAGGCTTTGGACCCCACATTCCATTACACAGAGTAACACTAAAAAGGGGTGCCTTGGACCTCACAGAAAGGAATGCCTAATGTGGGACTCTGGGTGGGGATGGGACAAATAGAAGAGCTCTAGAACATGATATACTGTGGTCTTCCCCACTCAGGAAGGCTAGTTCAGAGACATGCATGCGAAGGAAATGGGAGGGATAACTATTCCTTTAATGAAATGATGTACTTATCTTCTTTCTAAGAAGCTGTTTCTCCACATCAACCCTTCAGGGCTTCTGTCAGGGAGCACGGAGAGAGGGTACATTCTTCTGAGTCCTTTTCCTTCCATCTCTCTTCTTTCTCACTCTAGCCAAAGCTATCCTGGGCTACTTCCGAGATGGAGATGTCTTCACAGTGTGGCCACACACACGATGTTGCTTTTCCTCTTTCTCTTCTCCACCTTATTTCTTCCCAGCAGCCACTGAGAGTAATAGCTTTTCCTGTTTAGTTGTTTTATTCTCAAACTCCAATAGAACTGTCCTTGAGTTCCCTCCCACGTCTTGTCTGTTTGTAAATTTCCTTACTAAGGAGTATAAGAATCAAAGATAAGGCACCTTAGTTTCTCCGGTAACAATACAGGGTCTCACACTGTAGTTCAGACTGGCCTCCCATTTCTTTTCTGTGGAGACTGTAAGCAGGAGCTTTTAACTCTTCTTCCTGGAGATCATTTTGCAGTGCTTCCAGGAGAAGAAAAAGATATGTGAAGGGATTTCTTTAGATTAGTGTTCGCAACCTTTTTTTTGTTGTTGTTAAAGAATATTTCTTTACATTTTTAAAAATTGATGAGGAGGGTCACATAGATGGGTCAGCAGTGCAGAGTGTGGACTGCATTTGCAGAACACAAGAATTTGATTCCCAGCATCCATGTTTGGCAACTGTTAACTCCAGCTCCAGGGATAGTCAATATCTCTGGGCTCCAAGGACACATGCACATACCCACACCAGTACTGCCCCCCCACTAATGTTAATAATAACAACAACAACAACAACAACAGCAACAACAACAACAACAACAAATCTTTAAACATTTCAAGGAGTGGAAATATTCTTTGAGAAATTAAAATCAAGAGGTATTAGATATCAATCTACTAATTAATATAAAATAACAATCATTACATGTCAATGTGAACAAATAAACTATTTCATGAAATTACTATGTTTCAAAAACCAACAAAAGATCACGAAGAGTCAGTAAAACAGTTGTCACCCTACTGCTAACACAGCCACACAACTTCACTTTCAAGACTGGGACACTTATGGGTCATTATTAGTTTGTTACAAAATTAAATAAGAGTCATGCTGTCTGCAGCCACTGTAAAATTAATTATAAGCCATGCCCGACTCATTTGAGATGGAGAATCTTGGATAGAATATTCAATCTTTAAGCCTAAGGCAGGCATGACTCCTTGACAATCTATTTAAAGATGTGATGCTTAAGCCTGCCTGCATTCTAGTAAAGCATCTTGAAATGTAATAAGAATGTGATCAACAAGGGGAATTTCTAATCTCTCCTCTTATATATTTTTGTAATAATAATATGGCACTAAACAAATATGATACCCATAAAATCAACACCACACACACACACACAACACCACACAAACACACACCACATTGTTGTGTGTTTCTATGAAATATACTCGTGAAAATTTTAGAAAGCGTACAACAAATTTTATAAACTTCCTGAAATAAGTCTTCTTTTATCTTAAAAACTGGGTTTTAAGGTTCACTACCTAGAGATGAAATTATTGAATAAAAAATGCAATATTAAAACTAATTTTACTTTTAAAAATGTGACTATGAGCCAATTTTAGATGATATGTCTAAATGGTGTGTTTCTGCAGCACAACTTTGCCCCACGAAAAAAGAAGGCAGGAGGAAGCAGCCGGGTTTAAACCCCAACGGAGGAAGGTAGCACATATGTTTTTAAAATACCAAGATTAAGATACTGAACTGCAGCTTATTAATATCTTAGGAGAGCAGAGAAGAGAGAAAACTAAACGTAGATTTTTTTTGAGAATAAATTCATATTTCTGATTAAATTCTCTCTGAAAGTTTTGCAGCTTGCTGTGTAATTACAGGTTATTCCTACTTAGAAAGAATATTCCTCACATCAGAAATGGTGCTTCTCCCTTAGAGTTCAGCCAGGCATTTTTCTTACAACCGAGGGTATCATCGTGGTAAAGAGAATATGGAAGACAAGGCTTTTCTTTTGTTTTGGATGTCTCTTGACCTATCCCTCAAGGACACTGTCAAATTAGTTATCATTCTGTTGTTGTGGAAAAATAAGATCATGGCCCAAAGCACCTTTACGAAGCAAGGGTTTACTTGCACTTCTGGCTCCACACAAATGAGTCCATCGTGGCAAAGGCGGCATGGCCACGGGCAGAGAAAGCTCGGATGAGGAGACATGAGCTGGCTGAGTCTATTTCCATTCACAAACAGGGAGCAAATACCAAAGCAGGAAGTATGCGAGATTACTATCCCAGTCCACTCCTCTCGCTTTGTTAAAATTGTTCCTAATTCCTATTGCTTAGACAAGCGTCACGACCTAAAACAACCTGGGGAGGAGGAAGGGTTTGGTTTATTTGGCTTGCATGTCCAGGTCATAAGTCCACCCTCTTTCAGAGAAGTCAAGGCAGAAACGCAAGCAGGGTGAGAACTGAGGTCACGGAGGAATGCAGCTCACTGGCTTGCTCCCCAAGGTTTCGGAGACTTGCTTTTTCACACAAGTCAGGCTCATCTGCCTCAAGGTAGCTTGAGCTGTCCCTCAAGAATCATTAATCAAAAAAATATTTAATGAATCAATCTGTTGGAGGCGTTTTTCTCCAATGAGGTACCCCCTTTTTCAGGTGCACCCCAGCCTGTGTCAAACTGATAGAAAGCCTAACTAGTACAACTATAACCCCCACATTTGTCCCTCCAGTAATGTATGGAAGGCCACGCCTACAAAGGGGTCCAAAACTCCCGAAGGGCCACCAACTGGGAACAAGTGTTTAAATAGACGAGGCTTTGGCAGACTTTTGTAGTTCAAATCAACACAAGCTCCATTCTCAGTCTCTTGCCAAATGACCTTTGCAGTGATTCTTTGAGCAGGTGGCTATGTTTTCTCAGTCAAATCTATTGAAAAAAAAATGTTGAATTTGCACTAATTGTAAACAAATGAAATAGTTGCCTTAAGCTGCTTGTTATGGAGAATTCTAAATTTCTCCAAAGGTAATCATCCTTCCCCAAAACTAAGACCACTCCCCAAATCATTAAGCTGCATACATGTCGAGATCCAGTTAGTGTTGTCACCTCAGTCAATATTGTTTGAATTAAAGTTATCAGACCAGCTCACCTGTAAACATGTGAGTATTGTTCTGCAAATAAATATTCTTTAAAAAAAAATCATGCCCTAATAGCATTATCATATGTAAAGGCAGAATTAACAATTAATATTTCATTTCTAAAAATCAGATGTACAGTCACTGTAAAAGAAAAAAATGAACCACAGTTTCTGATTCACTTACCTAAGTATAGATTAAAATCAGGCCACAACTTGTGATATGCTCTAAAGAATTACATTTTCTTATTTCACTATGTGAATTTTGGTCACTTCCCCCTGTTCTCATGTCTGAGGGGATAAGTGTATAATAAAATAGCTACTATGGCTATTTTATCTATGGCTGTAATAACCCTCAGTGAGAAAAGCACCTATGACATAATTTATCCTTCAGAAGCAAACTGTGTTACCATTATGGTCACTAACCACTAGATGCCACAGTTGCTTCACAGAAATGAAATCAATTCAGTCTGTCAAGGGAAAAAAAAAAGTGCTGACATCTGAAATAGCTCAATAGGATCACAAATCAAAGTGTCATTAGCAACCTCAACTCGGGTAGAACCTCTGAAATATGTGTCGAGTTATTCATTTAAATATTTACCTTCAGCATAGTGCTCAGAACTAGGAACTCTCTTCCCAACTATTTCTATTCCTAAAAAGCTGGGGTTAGCTTTTTAGGAGTACTCAAAGGCACGAGGAACCATCCTCAGAACAGGCCTACCTTTGTCAAACTTGCTCTCCAGTGGTGGACTATACTGCCATCCAACTCTACCTTACCATCAGGAATTTCACCCAGACCCTGAATCAAGATGATGATACAGCTCAGGGACTGTATCTCGGAGGAGTTGTGAATGAATCCATAGGTGACATGACTTATATCTGATCACCTCCAAAATATTTAAAACGTTGAAGGAGGCCAGGGAATCAATGTTGTAAGTTCCTTTGTTCAAGATTACAATTTTAGGACGTTTCTATTCTTACTGCCTCTCTCGAAATTGGCCACCAGGCTGTCTCACAGAGATCTCACCAAGTGGCTTGTTAGTTTGCATAATGAGACATCCTTGTCCAGAGAAGAACGGCAAATGTCCTGGGACCTGCAGTCAGAGACATCACACCTCCCTGATACATTCAAATGCTTTTTCTTTTACTGCAGCAAACAGACGGTTCTACTGTTTCCTATGCAATCCCTTTTTCTCTGCTACACGTAATTTATCTCTTGCTCTTGAGTGACAGTTTCCATGTAAATATGCCTCTAACATCTCTTTTTGCCCAGAGAGATTTTTGATTTTTCTTACTTCTTAGAACATATATGTGTATATATATATATATATATATATATATGTATATATATATGTATATCCTAGAAAAGACATCCTAAAAGTCATGTATCTTCAAGATTAAAATAAGTATGAAAAATTGTTTCAAATAAGTAACTATAGGAATCTCAACAAACCTAATACTTAATTCAGATTAATAAAAATATTTTCCAGTTGGCACAATGACTCAGTGGGTAAATTAAAGGTGCCCGAAGCCAAATGGCTTGAGTTCAGTCCCCAGAATCTACTGCTTCATGTCCTTCCACTTCTACACAAGATCTGCCACCCCCATGAATAAAGTATAATTTAAAATACAAAACTTAAGGACATTTCTCATAGCTTCTACTTAAAAAAACAAAACAAAACAAGAAAGAAGTGCAAACACTGTTGGTGAAGAACAAGAGGGTGTTTTCATTTTTTTTTTTGTTCGCTATAAGTATTTATTTATGCTGAATTTTTGTAGGGCTTTACATCGAGCTCGTGGCCTCCCACATGCGAGGCCTGGTTGCTAGCACTGGTATACACACCCAGCTGCTGGGAGTCATGATCTCAACGCTTTCTACAACAAATCTCCCCTTCTCTACATTTTTCTCCCATAGGCATTAGAGTGAACCTATGTAAAAAAAATTAAGTAGTTTTCTTCTGTAAAATAAAAATAATAACCACAAGATTATTCTATATAACACCTTCATTGTCACTCAGGTTAAATCCAGACGTTTTGCAAGTGGTTTTGAGACACTAAATAGACACTGTCCACTGTGAGCCACTAGCTCTCTGTATGCAGTAAAGACAGAAACTGTTCCTATAAATCGCCATATGCCACAATGGCCTGGGAAAACCAGTGTCACTAAAAGGACTGTAAAACATCTCACTAATAATTTTATATTGATTACATATTATAATGTCATTTTGGGTATGTTAATTTAAGAGCATGAAAAATAATCATACTAGTTTAGTTTTAAATATGAATGACTGTTAAACATTTTGATTGCATATCTTACATTTGGAGTTCGTATTTCTTCTTTTGGACTGCAGCTACTTCCTGTTTCCAAACTCCACTAATTTTCTGGTGATCTTAAGTATGCCCAGCCTGTCCCAGAGGTTTGGTGACAGGGAGTCTCTTCCCTTATTTTTACCTATCTTTGATAGAATTATCAGAAATAACTCTGATATAACAATTTTATGTTGCCTCATTCCCATGCATCTTGCCACTATCTATCTTGATTTCTGAAAGTATGGGTTGATTTGCCAACACGCTTATTTATTTACATATATCCTTACATAGCAGGTTTGCTCTTCCTTTCCTAGAATACAAAGTTCACAAAAATAGGGGCCTTGTCTGTTTACTGCTGTTTTTTTTTTTTTTATGCCAGCATCCGGTTCTCAATGGATACTAAATATTTGATAAATAAATGAAGGAATGAAACATAAAACTGATGTTGACACGATGGTTCAGTGATGGCTGCTGACCATGATGGTGTGAGATTGCAACCTGAAACCCTCGTGATTGAAGGGGAGAACTCATACAGACATGGACACACACACACACACACACACACACACACACACTTTATAAAAGAAAATAGGCATTAAGATGATGTGATATCTAAAGAGTTCAGATGGGTAAGAACTAACATTCCCTGGCTCTGCAGGCTCTACTAACACATCCAGTGTGCTGATAAATTCTCACAGAAATGTGACAGTCATGAGAGAAATCTAAAGCTCAAAGGATTTTTAAGCAGGTTCCCCAAGTCACACAGGTAGCATTGAATACTGCTTCAAATCCTTCATTTTGTTACAAAAAGCTTCTTGTGCCTTCCTGATTCCCAGACTGATGTATTAAGGCACTCGAATACTCTCAAGAGGACGGTGTTTCTGCAGCCTATTACTTAGCAACACAGGCATACTTTGCAGTGAGGTGCTAACTCCGCCTAGACATCAGTGTCTGCACCCATAAGCTTTGCATCAGGACGCAGCAATTATCTAGCTGGAGTCTCCAAGTCCAAAGCTCTCTGCTTTGAGCAGTATGAGATGTCTTATACGTGCTTGTTAAGCAAATTAATAAATAGAGTTAACTTTCTTCTCAATTATTCTAAACAGGTCCCGAGTGAGTTATCTGTGTGCCTCATGAGAATTAATGACTTTGTAGGCCGACCCGTTAGAGTGTTAAAGAACAGCTAGGAGCTTGCAGGGTAGTTTGCTGATGTGTAAGCAGACATGGTTCTCAACCACTAACCACACAAAATTGGGAAACTCTGAAAATGTGCTACCCCATCTTAGCTGACCACACGGGGTGATTTAAATCAGAACTAATTGAAGTTATATAAAGCTGAAAATACATTCCCTCAGTCACCCTAACTACATTTCGAGTGCCCCCCCCTCCAATCTTATGTGGTCATTGGTTACCATGAGAGTGACGAAGAATATTCCTTATAGCAGAAGTCTATGAGGTAACACATGAAAAATAAAATGGCAAAAAAAAAAAAAATTATATTGAAAACCAGAAGAGTCCTGCTTGCTTGGCTAGCTTTATTTCCTAGTTGAAATTCGATATTGAAAAGAATAGGATGGTCTTCATTCCCACGAGTCCCAAGGCAAGCCCTCAGACGTGGAAAGGAGAGGAGGTTCACTGTCAAGCAGGAGCAACCTTTAGTTCGTTGGGCTCATGTACAGCCAGTGACTGGCGTGGAAAGAACCGTCCTGCAATGATTCCAGGCAGACTTGCTGTTCCAGACATGGTGCCAGCACCTCGCTCCACAGAGCCATTATGCCTAATGCCACTCAATACCATCCCCGTTGAGGTTGATGTATAAAGCAGAACACGGAAATTTGAGAAGTAAAAGGTTTGGGATGTCAGACACACCAGACTGTATATGGTTAGATACACAACCTCCAAAGAACAAATTTGAAATGTCTCCTTCAAAATATAACTCACCTTCAGATAATTTCCTCACCCTGTTAAAGTAATTTTGGCCAATACAATTTAACCATTTTGGGCTCCTTCGCCAGAGAGATGAACTAGCTCTTGTCATTGTATCAGAATAGGCAAGAACAAAAATTACACCTCTGAATTTATTTATTTATTTATGTTTTTTTATGATGAAGTTTGCTGGGATGAGTATTTCCTCAGTTTGGTTCTTTGAGGTTTTCTGATTTGTTCGCATTTTGTAGTCATTTGCCGGTCCTCCTTAGTCGTCTTTCCAGACAGAAAATGATTCATACTTCGTATTTCCACACGAGAGACTACCAGAAGAGCAGAGGGAGGAGATCAAGATTAGGCAGTACCAGATTTCCCAAGTCAACAGGTGGAGGACAGTCTTTGCAAGTTCTTTGTGGGGTTGAATACCCTCTCCTGGTCCCCGTTTTCCTCTTTCCCGGCCTTTGAGGAGCATATTTCCAATTTCCAATCTCAGATTTTTTTCTCAGGAGACACCAAGTATAGCTGATGGTCTGACCAGGGGAGGGAGGGTAAGAAAGATGCAGGTAGGGCAGCGAGGCTGGAGCTGACCGTTGGTTTCCTGGCAGTGAGTGGAGAGAGAGGGCGCGGCACAGTGGCAACAGTTAAGTGTAGCCACTAAGAACCAAAACCGCCAAAGTGGTTCCTCAGACCCCGGACTGGGAGCGATGGGAGAGGGTCACGCTAGGACGCTCCGGGGGCCGGGGGCTGGGGGGAGGGCAGCCCACCCACAGTCGTGCGAGCTTGGTGCGAGCTTGCTGGGGGCTCAGGCATCCGAGCTCCCTGGAAAAACCCAGCGGGGCAGAGGCACCGGGAGGAGGGTAGCCAGGGCCCGGGAAACAGTGTCTAGAGGGCGGGGGTGGGGGCGGGACGGCACCCAGAGTGGAGCCAGAGGAGGGGAGACCAGGGGGACAGCCGCGCTGAAAGCCGGAGGTGGCCGCACAGGCGTCGTTTCCTTCCGGAGAGGAGGATGGCCGACCCAGGCGCAGGCTGGGGGGCGTCCAAGGGCGGGTAATGGGGGAAATACCGCGGCCCCGCGCTTCCCCACGCCTGGCAGCCACGACGCGGGTGGCTCCTCCTTCGGGCCGGTCCCGAGCCCGGCGGCGGGCGGGAGGGAGGCGGGGAGCGAGGGCGGAGGCTTCGGGAGGAGGAGGGACCAGGCGCGCCTGTGACAGGGTGGCAGCCGAGAAGCGGACGCGTTGCCGCCGCCGCTCCTCCTCCTGCAGCTCCTCTCGCGGCCGCCGCCGCTGCCGCCGCCGCCGCCTCCGCCTCCGCCGCTGCCGAAGTTTCACTCCCGACCCTCGGCGGGAGCCCCAGCGCGGAGCAGAGCCGCCACCTCGCCGGGAGCTGCAACGCAGCTCGGCGAGCGGAGAGCCAGCCCGCGTCGGCGCGCAGGCGGCGTTCCACGGCCCCCGGGCTAGGGGCGCGGAGACCCAGCCGGGGCGGCAGCCAGCCTAGGGGACCCGCGACAGCGCCCACACCGCCCACTCTGCCTCCGTGCTCCGAGCTGCTACGATGGCCGTGCGCTCCCGCCGCCCGTGGGTGAGCGTGGCGCTGGGGTTGGTCCTGGGTTTCACCGCCGCGTCCTGGCTCATCGCCCCCCGGGTGGCCGAGCTGAGCGAGAAGAGGCGACGCGGCTCCAGTCTCTGCTCCTACTACGGCCGCTCGGCTACCGGGCCCCGCGCGGACGCGCAGCGGCTGCACCCCCAGCCCCAGTCCCGGCCGCAGCTAGAGCAGTCGCCGCCCCCTGCCAGCCACGAGCTCCCCGGTCCTCAGCGGCCGGAGGCGGCGCCCGGAGGTCCCAGTTTTCGGAGCAGCCCCTGGCAGCAGCCGGCTCCGTTGCCGCAGAGGAGGCGAGAACATAAGCCCGAAGGTGCGACGGCGCTTCCCGGCGCTCCGGCTGCCAAAGGGGAACCGGAGGAGGAGGATGGGGGCGCGGCTGGCCCTCGGAAGGGTGGCCGGCCTGGGAGTAGCCACAATGGCAGCGGGGACGGGGGTGCCTCTGCCCCGACCTCCGGACCCGGGGACTTCCTGTACGTGGGTGTGATGACCGCACAGAAGTACCTGGGCAGTCGCGCGCTGGCCGCGCAGCGGACCTGGGCGCGCTTCATCCCTGGCCGCGTGGAGTTCTTTTCCAGTCAGCAGCCTCCTGGTGCTGCGCTCGGCCAGCCCCCGCCACCTTTGCCTGTCATCGCGCTGCCTGGGGTCGATGATTCCTACCCTCCACAGAAAAAGTCCTTCATGATGATCAAGTACATGCACGACCACTATCTGGACAAGTATGAGTGGTTCATGCGCGCCGACGACGATGTCTACATCAAAGGTGACCTCCCAGTGTTAGTTGTCACCCGTGCCCACCTCCCGATTGATTCCTTTCTCTGCTGTCAACCCCAGCCCCTACCCACCTCCCTCCACCGCTTCTCTGCCAGCACCTGCTCTGGGCTTCTGCAGCCCCTTGACCAGCTATCCACACCCCTCGCATCCGCCCATCCTTCTTAGCCTGCGCCTCCTCTCCTGCAGTCTGTACCCTCCTCATACCTGCTCAGCTTTATTCACTTTCCTCGCTCTTGCAGCTGTTCCTTCCATCTGCCTCGGGTCTCTACTCAGAAAGCGAAGAAAGGGACCTCAGAGCTCACCCAAAAACCATTCCCGCCCCTCCCCCAAGCTCGCGGTAGGTGATAGTTTCCCAAATGTGTCCAGAGGGGCGTGTCCTGGCTAAAGGCTAGCAAGATGCAAGATGCTGGCTAGAGCTCAGCTGGGTATTTTACTTTGCTGCTTTGCCACCCTGTGCCTTTGTTTCAGCTTAATCTAGAGCAGATTTAGGACGGCTGCAGTTGAGGATAGCCATCTTTTACTGTCCCAGACCCCTGCTTGACCATTCTGAGGCTTTTAGAAACTTACCCCACATTGAGACCTTGAAAACACCCACCGTCCCAGCCCAGCGTGCTCTTCCTTCCAGCCAATTCCCCATTCTTTGCCACACTTTAATAAAGTCCCACGGCAATGGGTGGGACTTCCCAAAGGTCAGGTGAAGAAGAGGGGTAGACAGTGCATTTGGATTTATACAGACTCTGGTACCTGCAAGCTGCATCATACACGCTAACAGTCGAACCTTTTCAGTTGATCTTGGTGGCTGCAGTTTGAACAGATTCTAGAACTACCCAGGCCACACCATACAGTCACAGCATGAGGAAACTTTGTCAGTGTTAAAAGAAAGGGGCAACTTTTGTAATCCAGACTGTCAACAGTTCTGGCTAGAGAATTTCAGGGCTCAACAGCTCAAAGTTCCTTAGAACACAGGTGTCAACTTTTTGCTTCAGACAGTGGAGAAGAAGGAAAAAGACTGCAAAGAAAGAAATAGGCTTGTCCAGGAGGAGCAATCTCCGCTGTCCATACTCCCTACCTCTTATTCTAAGGAGTGCAGCCCCGGCTCAGCATGTGCTGGCTACCTGTAGACCCATTACTTTGTCATGATCAAGGTTAATACCCTTCACATAACACAAGGGCAAGCAAATCCAAAGGGCTTTGGGGGGCAAGGAGTTGATGTCCTATTAACAAGAGTTGTTCTGGGTTTAAAGGAGGAGGAACAGATAGCTCTCTGTGGTGCCATCTGAAATGAGAGATTTTGATAGTTAAGTGCCAACAAGTCTATTATGATTGCGTTTCTCAAATGTGGTATTTATGGTAGAGTCAAAGAAACAGTATTTTTCAGATGTGTTGCCTTCTGCTCATCGCCGTGAGGAACCTAGACTTTAGGATCATTATCTTCTAGTTCTCATCAAAATTACAAAGATCCTGGCAAAGGGGTCGTAATTTGCAGTGTACATTGATAGGGCCTATTTGTTTAAATAATTTGGAATATAGTGTCCCTCAAATCTTTGAAATGCTGTATTCTGTTTCTATTAAAATTAAAATGCATTCCTATTAAGAGTCCAGTTATAGTTTAAAATAAATTCCTGTTGACGGCTAGAGGGTGAGACATAGGATGGAGAAAGAGGTCACATTCTCTGTTCATCAAAAATGAAAGTACCAAGGCTAAGAACACTGAAGAGGGTGACAACTTATTCTGATGTTTTGCTATATAGAATAACAAATGCTTTGAACTCTTATAGCTACAGAATTTTATTTTAAATCCCTTCTTTTGATCAACCTGCCACCCATAAGTCAGTTTATCTCATTATTTTGATTGTAATGTTCATGATTTTTTTCTCTAAAGTAATGCCTTCCCAAGTTCAGTTTCAAGATGAGGTTTCAATTAAATCACCTCCTAAATAATATAGCTTGTATATGACTGAAGTTTAATTAACAAGAAACACTCAACCAAGTCGAATATTATAAAAAAAATAATCATTGGATATTGGCGCTATGGAGGTAGCTAAATGGGCAAACTGCCTTGCCTTGCAGGCATCAGGACCAGACTTGCACCTCCCAAAATCATGTTGAAAAGAAAAGAATAATAGATACGGTGGAACACTCTTTGGAGCTCTCTGGCCTGCCAGTCTAGTCTACTTTGTGAGCTCCAGGCAAGCGAGAAAGACACTCTCCTAAAATACACCCAAGCCAGTTAGAAACACACTGTCTTCAAAGTGCTTGGAACCAGAGGAAGAACACCTAAGGTCGAACTCTGGCTTCCCTGTGTGTGTGCGTGCGTGCGTGCGTGCGTGAGTGCGTGTGTGTGAATGTTATGTTGCATCCCCACACATCAGGGTATAAACACAAATATACATACAAAGAAAACTATTTATTGGCCATCAGCAGATTGCCAGACCAACACCAAGTATCAGCATTTGGTATAATGTATTTCTGGGAACCTTTGTTACTTCAAATGTACTAAGAAACAGACAGTCTTTATTCCCCTTATCTTCATCTCACCTCTGCAAAAATTGGATGACAGATTCCTTAAAATTGTGTTAAGCTTTAAGAAATACCCATAACTTTGCACTGGGACCAGGAAGGCGGGGGGCGGGGGGCGGGCAACATTTGAAATGTAAATAGATAAAATAATTAACAAAAAAGGGAAAACATAACAGAAAGGAGAATTGTTTCTTCTTCTTCCCAATGGTATCAGGTGTACGCCGAGGTTAAGAGGAATGGCGAAAGTTCTCTCACTCCAGTGAACGTGGTAATTGCCTGTGAAATGAGGACAGGAGGTGACTCTCCGCTTTCTCTCTTTAGGTGATAAGTTAGAAGAATTTCTAAGATCCCTAAATAGCAGCAAGCCTCTCTACCTGGGACAGACTGGCCTGGGCAATACTGAAGAACTTGGAAAGCTGGGGCTGGAGCCCGGGGAGAACTTCTGCATGGGAGGACCCGGCATGATCTTCAGCAGAGAGGTTCTTAGGAGGATGGTGCCTCACATTGGCGAATGCCTCCGAGAAATGTACACCACTCATGAGGACGTAGAAGTCGGAAGGTGTGTTCGCCGCTTTGGCGGGACGCAGTGTGTCTGGTCTTATGAGGTAAGCCTTAGGGTGTGACGAGATTATCCGTGTCTAACAGTCGCTTTGCATCCTGGACATCAGTCCTATGTATTCAAAATCCTAATAGCTGACTTCACTACAGATTCGGAAGTGATTGCGAGGTTCATCTTTCCTATTAGACCAAAGCCTCGCTGAGGGTTTTGTTGTTAGTATAAATCTTAACTTTAAGCTAATTTTCGGTTACATCTCTGCCGCCAGATATAATCCCCTCCCCTTCATTTGCTTTTTTGGTGTTTCTATGCATGTGTATTCATTGGATGTCTCTCACAAGAGGGCTAATTGTGGTTCCTTCCACGTAAGTTTTATTATTTGTTGACCAGTTTTTCTTCTTTATTTGCGTGATACCAGCTCTTTGTTCTCACAAGGTTAACCTGTGGGGTCCTTGTGAACTTTGAAGTGGGAAGAGGATACTCAGGAGCAATATGTCATTCATGATAGGTTCATTTCCAGCACTTTACGGCTTTATTTGATAGTGTGTGGGTAATCTGGGGAAATGCCCGAGGGTGTTGTATGACTATGTTTTCCACTTGTCCTCTCTAGATTTTGTTTATGTCTTTTTTTTTGACAATTTCTCAAAAGCCAGAATTATTTAAATATGGAGAGGTATGGACCATTATGTATGACATTATGGATATTAGTTCTGTGGATTTTTTCCCCTTTAGAAGTTGGCTTTGAAATCAAATGAATTGTCCTTTAAAATAGTTTTCCTGAAAGATAATTTTAGTAACAATTGATTTGATGTTTAAATAATACATTGCAATTTTAATGCAGTTTGATTTGCAGTTATTTGGAGTTTAATTTTATTTTACCTTCCCACTGGACACAGAGTGCATCTGAACTTCTTTATCTCCAAAAGTTTCATAAATTTAGCAGGGAGGATGCATTTGAGGAAAATACATTTCATGGAAAATGATTGTTTCTCAATGTTACATGGTTCCTTTTATTATTTTTTCTTTCAGGGGTGTAATATCTCTTTAATTTATTTAGTTTTTAAAAAAAATGTCTTGTTGCCAGGAGGTGTTGGTGCATGCCTTTAATCCCAGCACTTGGGAGGCAGAGACAGGCAGATTTCTGAGTTAGAGGCCAGCCTGGTCTACAGAGTGAGTTCCAGGACAGCCAGGGCTACACAGAGAAACCCTGTCACGAAAAACCAAAAAAGAAAAAAAAAATTCTCTCTAAGATAAAATTATCCGGGAAACAACCAATACTTAGTGTCTAACATACATTCAGCCAATTTCATATGAATATATGCTACAGCAATTTTGAAAGGATGAGTGAACACAAAAGAGAAATATGGAGTTCTTGATAATTTATTGTCTGATGTTAAATAGAAAGTTCTAGCAAAAAATATCTTTTATTATCTTTCACATTTTCATTGATTCTGCTACAAATGTCCAGTCTTTACCTTATGCTTTATTTGTTCATCTTCCATGGCAAGAAAATTGTCTCAAGTGATGCACAAGCTCTCTTGTAACCTCTACATTGGTGATATTCTGGTAACCTTTGCAATATGTTTAAATTCGGAATGACACTTGTCTGTCAGTGACTTAAGAATATGCAAGAAATAGTTCATTTCAACATTTGATTCTAGCATTAGAAAAAAAAAATAAAGTCTCCTGAATTGCAGAGTGTAAATGACACACTGAGTAGCTTTAAGCTCCTCAGACAGTGTTGAGTTTGTGTCTGGTTGTCAACACATGCTGGTTACATTGTCTCAGCTGGTGCTATGCATTATGCCTACTGGTATTCAACCAGGAGGGTATGACATGTATTCTTAAATTTTACTCACTTAGCAGTCATTGATAATGTTGATTCATTGTTATCCAAAAAGTCAAATTAAAAATTACAACCTTTAATTGCATGTTACATGTTTTAATGATTTTTTTTTAAACCGAGTGAGAAAACTGTACTGTGTTATTTTAGAAATACTAAGAACCAAGGAGAATAAACTGACCGTGAAACCTGGAATGCTTCTAAACTGCATTATAATGTAACCAAATTAAAGGAGAGTGTGTGGAATAGATTATTTCATTTGTCATTGTTCAAGAATCCTAAACAGGTTAAACTATATCTTCTTAATGAAAAATGACTCAAGCAACTCTGAGATTCATTTCAAGAGTTCTGTTTCCTGAGGTTTTCTTAGTCTCAATAGGAAATGAAGTTAGTGCTTTTCTATTCCCCCCTCATTCACATAGACTCCTCTCTCTCTCTCTCTCTCTCTCTCTCTCTCTCTCTCTCTTCCTGAAAAGAAAGAAAACAAAATTACAGCAAAACTCTTTAGTAAAATAAAACCTACCTCTACACAGAAATATTTAGGTAAATGTTATAGAAATTTATTTGTGACTACCTCAAACCCCAAACAACTCAAGTGGTCTCCAGCAGGCAATCTATCTGCTTAGTTTTCTGGAACTCATTTGTAACTCCCAAGGGGATCACACCCACAGGTTGAGAACCCACTGCTTTACAAATCTCTTTAAAGGAGTTTTACAAGGGATGAAGTCACTGGCTCCAACTGAACACAACCGACCCAGATAAGAAACATCACTGTCTATCAACCAATATCCATAAATGGTTACATTCATGGCCGACTTTAGGAAGTTACTCACAACTTCTGTATTTGCTGCTTTCAGCAAGTGATGCACATGCATTAGTTGAGCCACAAGCATGGAAGAGGACATAATTCAAGATTACAGCTATACATTAACTTAGGTTGTAAGAATTGTTAACATGCGTAACCGAAGGCAAGTATTGTAGGTTCTTATACTGGTCTCTCAAAGGCAAGTTAAACAGTTGGAGAACACAGTAGGCTAGCAATCTTAAGTAGCTTTAAGGTATATTATTCAGTCTGGCTCTGAGGTCCAGAGTATGTTCCAGTCTCTTAGAATGTAAGAGATGCATTCAATAATATTGTCATATCATATAAAGAATTAAACATTTTCAGAAATTCATGTTTAAAATGTGTATCATGTATACTTCTATTTTTATTGTAAATTAGCTTATGTATACGTTCATGTTTAGTTTATTAGCAGTATTAAATTTTTATTTAGTACTATCACTTATATTTAAGCATTAAAATAATTTTAACTTCATTCATTTTTGTCATCCTGTGAGTTCTACCTTTGATCATTGAAGATCAATTGAAGATGGTTAGTTTTTCTCAATTTGAGTTTTGCACTAAATTAAAGCCAATGGGAAGATACATAATTCAAGTAGATGTTGTTTCAGAAGCCAGTTTTACATTGGTTATAAATATTTTTCTGTGGCTTTGCAGAACCATTTCCCATGACTGAACAGACTTTTTATTTGACTCTTTTCATGGCTAACTTAATGTGAGAAGTCTGGTGTTCCCTTTTGGCCTATTAATGGCTATGAACATTGTAGGGAAATTTATTATTTTCCAAAGGGGTGTGTTTCTTGAGTTGTTCTTGGGCTTTTAAGAAACACCAGAGAGCCATGGCTTTGGACTACATTAAGGTCTTCATAGTATCTTTTAGGTTTACAGTCTTTCAACCATTGTCACCAGGCTGTCACCTCCAGGCTGTCACCTTGTCTAAAGATGCTTCTTAGCTTCTTCCTGGTCTTTGTGAATTATTACTTTTTCCTCCTCCGTCTCCTCTTTTTCTTCGCCATCATCTTTTGTCTTCCTTTCTCCCTTCTCTCTCTCTTCACTGGTATATGCAGGAGTGTGTACAGGTGGGTGTACATGTGTATGCCAGTGCCCTCATTGGTGTGTCCCTGTGTGGTCCAGAGGTTGATGTTGGGTGTCTCCCTGAGATGTTTGCCATGGCATATGTTTGAAGTAGGATCTTGAACTGAACAAAGAGTTTACCTTTTAGGCCACTCTGTATGCCAGTTCTGGATACTGGGTTACAGAACTTGCTACTATGTGTGACTTTTGTTTTGGGTCTGGAGGCTTGAACTCAGCACCTCATGATAGCACAGCAAGCACCTTAGCCATGGAGCCATCGCTCCCAGCTCTAAGCTGTATTATCAGAACGTTTGTTGTCCACTAGAAGTAATTAATACATGCAGTAAAGTCTAAGCAAGGATTTTTTTTTTTATCCAAAATTCAGTCTTTTGGAAGTTTTTATTGTTGTTGTTTGTTTGTTTTTGGACTTTCCTGATATCAGCAAGCTTCTCACATCTGCTCTTTCCTCCCCATTCCATTTGTCAGATGAAACCATCCTGAACTGTCTTTGGGAGTCCCTCTTGCTGCTGCACTGTTTCCTTCATCTTACAAAAATAAAATTCCTCCTGAGGTTATGGAAAACGCAGTACAGATGTCAGTACTGTGTAAGCTTCAGGCCTTTCCACTGCTAAGTGGTCCCTTATCACCTGATCTGAGACAACTTATGTATTTTAAATAGATGCTTTCCAATAGTTGAAGATACTACTAAGTTTGAGAGATGCCTCCAGACAATTGGAAACAAACTGAATGATAACATGACACCCCTGTCAGGTTTAAACACTTTTATTCCCTAATACGTTACAAATATTCCAGTTTCTCAAAAGACAAATCAAGTCAGTTTCTGGTTCTGCTTTCATTGTCTTGTCGTCTGAAACAGTATGTTCCCTGAGAAACATTAGTTCAGATGTTTTTCTACTTAGCAAGTATTCAAAATACAAGGCAATGCACCAGACATGGAAGTATAGTTTGTGTTATGCCACTTTTTTTTTTCCTTTTTTTGTAGAATGGTATAGCTTTTAATGGAACATTTTGTTCAAGGAATTCAATTTATACAAGAACAGAAAGCGCCGAAACATGTGAGCCATTATTTGATGTTGCCAAATACCAAACCCAGTCATGGGAGGTGGGAATTGAAGAGTTGCTGGGATTACAGGCCCAGTCTGGTGCTTATTTAATCTCCTAAGAAACATCCTGGTCCAAGCCCAGTGTCAGCCCTCATGTGTGTTTAATTTTGTTCTGTATTGGACATTAGCAGTTCAGTAAGTGTGCTACAAGTTTATGAATTAACTGATTAAACATGATTTATTCTTTAAAACCCAGCAGGCACTTTCTTGAGCCTAATAGACAATGAAATTGATCTCTTAATTGTTTTGAGATTCTCAGGTCTTTATTTACTGATTCTAATTTTGACAGCGGCATTCTTCACTCTTTGTGTTCAATAGTATCTGAAGATTGTCTTTACTATCTCTTTTTGTTTCATTAATTTTTATTGGGAAGTTATTTACTTATAAAAACTATATCTCTAAGAGATGGCTTAAATATATATATATACAAAAGAAAAATAACTGTTAAAGTTCAATGTCACCAAAGAAAATGAAACTTCAGAAAAATATGGCAATGACTATACATATTGGTTCTTATTTTTCTGAACATTAAATAATAATTCTAAGTATAGAGACCTAGTAAAAAGAAGCAGGTGAGGGAAAGGAGTGTGGAGGTGCACCAGACCCCATTCTCAGCAACTCAGCTAGCAGAAGGTAGGGGGCTCCCTTGGGTGTTTCATATAACTTCCCTCAACAGATGCCAGGGCTGGGAGGTTGAGGGGCAATCCTGCGAATCGAATCCCTTTAGACACTACAGTTGTCATCAAGTGCAAAAGTGTTTGGTGTATTGCTGGATTTTTATTTTGAAATGAAAAATGATCTTTGGAGATGCCTCTGTGGCTAAGTAGAACTGCCTCAAATCCTTTCTATTAGGCTGGCAGGCAGATAGCTTGAAATGTTAAAACTCAATGTACAGGTATTGTGGTTTTGGTTGAGAGACTGTATGTGTTATTTAGCTAATCGAAGGATGGTAGGGGACTGCTGCAGAAGTCACACTTAGCCACCTCTAGGAGAGGATGGCCGTCCTATTTGAGGAGCATAGATGAGGCAGTTGAGTGGAATTCCAAACAACTGGGCCTAGGATTAAATCATCATTGCATAACTGTGACCTGATGTTTAGAACTGTCTCTTTTCATAAATACTAATTTAATTATGAGGTAAACTTTGCAATCACAAATCGAAATATAAAAGGATTTAATGAGGTAAAAATCTTATAATACCAAGACAAATACTTAATGAAATGAGGATATTTAATGAACCTGAGTAGGTATCCTGAAAATACATTTGATAAAGCACCTTTAAAGTGGTCTACTCATATAGCCAGCTTCTTTCACTTGCCCATGGAGCCCCCTTTACAGACAGCGTGCTATGAGTCCACCTTTCTAATCTTATGGCATGGACGAGGAAGAGGACTCTGGCTTCTAGCTCACTTCTTGCCTTCAGGTCTGACAAAATTGGGCTCCCACCTCAGATTTGTCCTCTCAATATTGTTTTCATTCTGTACCATGGAATCTCCAGTTGAGTCTAACTGTGGTAATCTGTGTCATAATACAGATGGTATTATTCTTACTCAATTTTATTAGCAGTGGCATTTCTATTTATGCCACTGCTCACCAAAGACAGTGATAGACTCATTTAGTAACTTTATTCTCTATTAATGTCCTTCATTTCAGTTGGCCACTACCACCTCCAAATTACTCCTAGAATAGAACTATCCCTGCTCCAATCCCTAGTTTGCCATTCATGGGCTGTATGGCTGTGGACAAGTTGTTGTGTCTCTTGGTCCTTTGGCTCCCATTTCATCATCAACTGAATGGTATTACAATAATTTTTTTTTTTTTACTTAAAGGGCACTTCTGGGAAGACTAAATGGCTCAATGTGTATAGAAGCATTTCAGAATAGTAGCTAGTACTTTTAGCTGTTTTTGAAGAGGCGAAATGCCATAAAACAGCGCCCACTTTACAGAGTCATTGTGGGGAATATAAAATGTCAATAAATTGAAGTTCTTTAGAATCTTGTTCATTACATATGCCATGTGTTCATGTTAGATGTTTCTAATACCCAAAATGGCAGTGTTTATATGCCTTGTGCTCCATAGGAAGAGGGTAATGTCAACTAGAAAGTTTAGTTATAATGGGTCTTTGAAAGGTCTGCTCTGCTATAGTGGGGAAAGTCTTGATTCATTGATTGATTGATTGGTTTTTTAATTCATCTGTGTGAGAGCATATATGCATGAGTGTAGATGCCTGTAGATGCCAGAAGAGAGCTTCAGATTCCCTGGAGCTAGAGTTGTAGGTGATTTATATAAATCACCTGACGTGAGTGGTAGGAGCCAGATTTGGGTCTTTTGTAAGAGCAGTATGTAATCCTAACTGATGAGCCATCTCTCCAACCTCAGTATAGTGGTTATTTATTTTGACTACACAATGGGATTCTCTGAGGGACTTTGAAAATAGTTGTGATATTGGAACCAACTGCTGGTCCAATATATCAGAATCTCTTACAGGGGATGCCTCTTGTTTGAAATAGCCTAGGTGACTAAGGTGGTCATAGTGCATTTTCTAAGTGACTAGGGTAGATATAGTGTCGACATCACAGTACCCATTAGAGTATATGTTTGTTCTGGGGTGGAGCCTATGCCTTCAGTACTTTACCAACTAAGGTATCTCTCCAGTTCTCAAGGGTATCGATTTTAAGTTAACTCTCATATTTAAATATCCAGCCAAAATTGAGTTATTCTTTATTTTCTTCATTTTCTTTCAGTCATAGAGACTAACAAGAACTTCTATATAATTGTTATCCATTTGTTTGAAGCAGCAAAGTCCCCAGATTTTAAGACAAAAATATAAAATGATCACAGCCACATGGCTTCTCTTCTGACGATTGTGCTCAAGTATTACTTTAAAATGAACATCGGAGTGGATTTTCAGATGTTCTTAAAACCATTTTCCCACATTCAATGCTTGGGGAATCGTAGCTCTTCCTAGTGCCTATGTCTGAGTGATATATAATGACAGAGTTCTAAAACACTTGGATGTTGATTCCCATTATGTTGCTGCTGTGATATTGACTTATTGCATTGGATTTGGGTGCTATAAGGACAAGAGGCATTAGAGTGACTTATATGATACATTCCAGAAATGGTAACTTTATAGATTTAAAAATCTTTAAATGTAAATGTGGTGTCATCTGCTTGTCACCAGTAAACATTCCTTTGCTCATCATTGTACTGACTTCTCTGAAGGTGGAAAGTATATGATACTTAAAAAAAAAAAAAATAAAGGAAAAAAATGCTCCATAGAACTGGAAAATGTGGTGCATCCTTCAAACCTTTAGTACAGTAGAGCATGGTTGGCAGATAGGGTTGAGGATGAAAGGCTGCACAATATCAAATAGCTTAACAAAGGTGTGAAAAGTGAGAATTAAAAACTGTAGCAGAATCCAGTTATAAAGGACTTATACATCATACTCAGACATTCAGATGGGTCTGTAGATGATGTGTGAGTGAGTCTTAGAATCTCGTGGAAAAGTGTGGACTAGAAGAAATCATAAGATTGTGAAAAATCCTTCTGGCTGATGTTAATGAGCAGCCATTATACAAAGTCAGTCCACTGGGTCACAGAAAGCTTTTATGAGTTCTGTGTGGAAAGTGTCTCACAGATGTTCTTCTGAATGGCTCTAGTGCAGGAGGATGCCTTAACAGTCATGTACTTAAGGACAGGATCCTATGGGATTTTGTTGTAGCTGCTGATCATGTGAGATAAATCTTAATGAAAGGGCCAAAGAGGAAATGAACGTGATGAACTTAAGATAGAGAAGACAGAGAATTGTCTCAGTCGTGACCATCTAGGCATGCAGTAGTAGACTGGAAAGGTTAACATGTCACCTGGGCTTTAGGCTTGAGGATAGTATTCCCAGAGGTCAGGTACATGAGATGAGCCAGTCTGAGTGACTAATATGTTTCCGGAATTGGAAGAACACAGGAGAATGTTCACTTAGGGCACACTGAGTTCTAGTCATTATTCATGTATTCAGCAAACAGTCATGGCCATCTAATGCTCAGGCATTCTTCCATGGTTGCTGTTTCAGCAAACATTAGAACCAAGTCCTGACTTTATTTTCTAGATTAGGAACAAGGTAAATAAGCTTGAAAAGACTCAGGAAGGCTCACACACACACACACACACACACACACACACACACACACACACATAATCACAGAGAGAGAGAGACAGAGAGAGAGAGACACAGAGATAGAGACAGAGAGACAGAGAAAGACAAAGAGACAGAGAGAGGCAGAGAGAAATTCAGAGATGGAGACAGAGACAGACAGATACACAGAGAGAGAGAGATGGAGAAAGACAGAGATGGAGATAGACTGACACACACATGCGCACAGAGGGAGAGAAAGAGAAAGAGAGAGAGAGAGAAGGGAGAAGAGAGACAGAGACAGATACATACACAGAGACAGAGAGACAGACAGACAGGGGGATGGTTAGGAAACAGCTCTGTTTAGGGACCTAAGGTGGGCTTTACTGAAAAGACAAAGTGTGAGTGGCACAGGGAACAAGGGAGAAAACCCATTAGAGGAGCATGCCCAAGTAAGCTGAGAACCAGCTAGAGGGCAAAAGCAGCTCAGGTGGAGACACACAGACTGGAGTGTTGAAAATGAAAGATGGGAATGGAGAAAGAAGAAGGGCAATCATGTGCTTGGCTTGACGTTCTCTGGGAGGACTTTTACAGAGAAAACTGAGGCCCATCTACCTTGAACAAGTTTTCTGGTTAGTGAGGAATGGGTCCCCACCCAAAATGAACAATATCTTTTGTTGCCTATATGCATTTATTTTAAATCAAAATTCACTTGTAGGTAAAGCAAGTATTGTGTAAATGATCATCTTATGGCTGACCATGGTGACAAGCGCCTGTGGGTCCTTCAGTCAACTCGAGGCCCCGGAAGTGGGAGGAGCACTTGAGACTGGACATCTGAGACATTTTCATTGCGTGACAGTTCTGTTTTTTGATTAAAATTTGTTTTAGAAATTCATCTGTTTGAAACCTAATTTAATAAAATGTAAATACTGAATAGAGTAGGATGAAAAAATAATATTATAAAGTGGTCAGAAGCATACAAATATAGAGTGAAAAATATTCCTATTTCTGTGATCCATCTGACTTAAGAATTTTCTCCTAACATTTTTTTATTCTTTTATTTTAATAGATTGCTTTTTTATTAGATATTTTCTTTATTTACATGTCATATGATTTCTCCTTTCCCAGTTTCCCCTCCAAAAAAACGAAACAAACAAACAAACAAACAAAACCAAGAACAAACCCCTGTTGCTTCCCCCCTCCCCATACCTGCCACCCCACCCTCACCCACTTATTGGCCCTGGCATTCCCCTACACTGGGGCACAGAACCTTCACAGGGCCGAGGTCCTCTCCTCCTATTGATGATCGAATTTGCAATCCTGTACTATACAAATGCTGCCAGAACAATCAGACCCACCATATGAAGGAAGGACAAGCCATTTTTTTTTTTTTTATTTTTTAAAAAATACTGAGACTCTTTCCTCTATTTCCAGTTTCTCTTGAAAGTCAGAAAACCTTGATTTAGTTTCTTTCCCTGGTTATTTAATTTTTAACGGGAGATAGAAGATGTAATAATATATGCATTGTTCTGAACATTAACTTTGTTCAGTTATGATCACTGCTGGGAGATGTAGTTTGATGAGCAAGCATCTCCTCCAAGATGTTCATGCACCGTGTGCCCAGCTGGTGGCGCTAATGAGAGGTGATTGGGTTGGGAGGGTGCTAGCTTCATTAGTGGGTTATCTAATGATGAGTTTGTAGCTGAACTGCCTGGAGGAGGGGAGTCTGGTGGAAAAGCAGACCACAGAGGCATGCCTTTGGAGTGCGTTCCTTGAGCTTGGTCCAGTCGCCTTCTCTTTTTCTGGGCTGCCACCAGGTGCATGGCTTCCATGGCCACATGTTCATACCACTGTAATATTGAATAATGGACTGTGGGCCACGGACTAATAAACTTCCCAGAAACCCAGTGAGCCAAATTAATCTTCCCTTTAAACTGTTTCTCTCATGCATTTGTTACGGTGACAATAAAAGTGTTAGCAGAGAATCACTCTTATATCAGTATCAAATATCCTCATGCCTTATTTTAATGGCTGCTTGGAACTTTAAAATGATTTGAATTATCATTTTTTTGGAGAATAAAAAGAGAAATGGACTCTGCAGCACACCCAAATCCTCACTTTTATGGGTTGCTTTTGGTTCCCAGGAAGTAGTTAGTGTTGGCTCTCCCAATGATTAGCCTTTTCAATATTAATTTTATTATTAAATTTAAATAATCATCTATTATTTAATTATTAATTTTGTAAATATTTGCCAAGTACCTCCTGGGAGCATGATATGCTGTGTGGTGTTGGAGGTAAATTCTGTTTGTGAACTATATGATTTCAGGGAGGGAGTTAAAGAAACAAAGGAACAAATTCGTGCCTTCCTTTATGGAGCTGACCCCTTGATTTATGAACATATAGTAATATTTGATGTGGTAACTAAGTTTAGGTTCTTTGACTAAAATGAATTTGAACTAATAACTTCAGATGAATTACTCAGTCCGTTGCTAATTAGTCTGTTCTTGATTTCTCACCCACACAGTTGATGAGAATAGTTTTGTGCTCATTTGATTCCTCTGTGGCTGTTTCCCATTCTGCATTTCTCTTAACTGACCTGACCGTCGTCTTCCTTGGTTTTCCTTTCCACTAAATAATCTTAACACTTCATGGAGTTGTGACAAATCAGATTTCAGAGAGAATGACATCTGACTTGTAAGTTAACAGAAAGACTGACTGTGTGAAGTCTTATAATTGCAACCCCATAGGAAGAACAATATCAACGAACTAGACCTCCCCCATCCCACCCTACCCCCAATCTCCCTGGCGCTCCCAGGGATTAACCATGAACCAAAGAGTAAGACTGCCATATCTGGCATCAATGGGAGGGGAGGCCCTCCGTCCTGTGGAGGCTGGATGCCCCAGCATAGGGGGATGCTAGAGGGGTGAGGCAGGAGTGGATGAGTGGGTGGAGGAGCACCCTCTTAGAGGCAAAGGGGAGGGGAAATGGGATGGGGGTTTGTGGAGGGGAGACTAGGAAGGAGGGTGACATTCGAAATGTAAATAAATAAAATAACCAATAATAATAATAAAAAGATCCTTACTTGATCAGCCCTTCCTCTTGACACCATTTTGCAGTAGTTGCATTGATAAAGGTTTTGTTCTCTTTGGTTGTAGGCTTCCTCGCAGGTATTATTCTTGCTATTGTGTCTGCACGATTTGGATGTACATCCAGTGCTGTATTCCCCATGGAATATTTAATGAAGTGTCAGTTGTAAAAAATATTTTCAAGTCCAACAACAGATTTGCTTCATTTGGAGAACATTTAATAACATAAATTTAGTTTTTTGGTGGACTTAGGCAGTCTCAGGATTACCAGTATAATAATGAAAATATATAACTATAAGTATAAGATGATTCCTCAATAAAATCCATATTAATTAATACTGACTATAAATTTAGGTATTTATGGCATTTATTAAGGCTCTGGTTTGAATACATTTTAAAATTATGTGTATTTTAATTTTAACTGAGCTCGATGCTTTTCATCTCTAATTCTCATTTTGAAATATTTCTCTTTTATCATCTCTCTGGTTTCAGTGCTCCTTTACCATATTTAATTATGTCACCGTGTATCTTGGACTGATTTCTTTGGTGAAATACAGCTGCATTGATGTACTCTTCACACAGTATGTTCTACTTTTTACTCCTGTGAAACTTCTGGCAGATGGACACACAGCCTAGATGCTGTGTCCAGGATGCTGGGCTTCTAGGTTCAGCACAGCGTATTGGACGATACCAAGGCTTTGACACTTGAACTGATTTGAATGCCACTAGTGTTCAGTTGCTCAATGTACCACTTGAAACAGCTAGTAATGAGTGAAACTGATTTTCCCCATTGAGTAGACAGTTGCGTCTGAGCATTACTAAGGGGCACCAACATTTCAGTTTTCTGAATTTTATCGTATATGGGCAACTTTAAGGGATTTTTGTGTAAGATTGTAAGTCTGATGATACTGACAATCCCTAACTGAGGGAACATGTTTGAATATTTTCAAAGAGCACCTGCTTTCATCTCTTTGTTTGCTCCAGAGGTTTTTGATTACAAATAGCCTGTTTAATTTTTTAAAGAATTGGAAAGATTAATGCTTGTTTATTTCCCCTTCTCCATGTTCACATTAAATCCTAGTGTGTGTTTCACACATATGTTTAGGATAGTTTTCCGGTGTGTCACAAGCTCCCACAAAGCCTGTGCAAAATGATTCCCTTGTGGTGCTGATGGCAGACAATACCTACCATATAATTTATGTAGTTAGTAGTTGCAGAATTTAGAATATTAGAAAACTATGAACACTACACTTTTCTTAGCTCAGTTGCATCATCATTTTTTTCTATGAAATATAATTATTGTGCCTGAATTAATCCAGCTCTGATTGTAGAATGGGATCCAATACATTTACTGTTATTTAAAAATTAGAAGGTAGTTCCAGTGACATTATCAAACAGTTTTGATAAACTATATTAAATCTGCATGTCAGGGGTTACTATTAAGGTAAATTTAGATGAGAATATTTCATCATTTTGACACTTTTTGAGATTTTGGAATTTTGAGTAGTAACTTATTATAGCACAAAAATGTTATAATAAATATTCCAGAAGCCAATTTCTAGCTTGTTGTGGTTGTCTGAAGGTCTATTGTCCTTCATTGTAGAAAACAACAAAGCTATTAATTAATTGAAAAGTCTAAAATCTTATTATGCTTATGATGAATAGTAACCTACATTTGATCATTTTTAGTATATAAAATAATTGCTGTAACTGTTCAGCATTAGCTATGTGATTGTTTCTATCGTGAATACTCTGAACTCTGAGGGTTTCTGAGCTGGGCAGGGGTTCAAAGAAATGTTTCTTGCATCTTATGCTACAAGTGCTGGTACAAACTAGAAGTTTCACAACTAGCAGAGATCACACAGCCGAAGAATTGGCAGTCTCATGTTGAACTCTGATTTATATGATTCCATACCCTTATCAAATTGTTACAATGACACCATGCCTATAAATTCAAGGGACAGTCTTGGACTTTTAGTTCGAAACTGCTGTCACAGTAGACAGACCAGGCCAGCTGTGTTTGTGTGTACACACCTCTGGACAAAGTGCAGTGACACACAAGTGAACAAGGTTAGATCACAAAGATTGAATTGAGAGCATTATCCAATGATTGTACTGTCTTCTCTTCTAGACACACTTACCTGGGGAAGAGAAAGGAAGACTGTCTTTCCAAGACAGATCTAAGAGGTGTGGATGAATGAGATCAAAACAAAAAAAACCCCAAAACCAAGCCAAACCAAACCAAACCAAAACAAACCAAACCAACACAACAACAACAAAAACCAAAACAAAACAAAAAAACGTTTGAAATAGATTCAAGCCCTCTAAACATATTCCTGTTTTTGAAGCTTAATGGAAATATGAAGGCACACAGTAGGGCTACAGGGCAGTAGGACATATCTGGATGAGCAGTGTAACCACTAAGCATAAGGTGCTATGCTTTCTTCAAGGCACAGAACCTCCTTAGGGTTGAGAACTAGTACACAAGGATAAGTATATGAACATCAGAAGCACATTCAGAGCAGGGATGGGGATGTTTACATGAGTCACCATGAGGTTTGTGAAGAGTTTCATGGGTAAGTTGATCTTAACTTTCAAAACATAGTAGGGAAACCTCCCAAGCACAGAAGAAATGTAGTGGGATGGATTGATTATGAAGTCCCAGACAGCCAGGCAATGTCACCTTGACTGAGACTTTTCCCACTCATGACCACATCTAACTTGTAACTTTTTATGTGTATCTGAATTATACAGTAGTATCAATCCAACATTTCATGGTAGTAAATCACAAATTTATTTTAAATCAAATAATTTGCATATGCATTAATTTTTAGCTTTTATTAAAGACAAAAGCAATTTTGCACACTAATGTGAGTGTGTTTGCTGATTTTCAAAGAAAGTAAAATATTGGCTGAATATTTGATAATACAGAATGTAGAATATATTCAATACTTTCTGGAGTTGATCAAGAGTTTGATTGTTTAGTCATCAATACTGTTTTATGTATGTTGTACCAAATGGCAGAAGTATATTAAGGGCCATTTCAGAAATTGATCCTCAATCTTGCTTAATCTCAAGCCAAATGCATTTAATGATTTCTTGTGACACTCAAGTCACTGACTCAAATGGCCATTTTCAAAATCAAACATTCTAACACAGTACCATCCAAAGATATTTGACAGTTACATTTGGAGGAGTGATAGTAGGAAAATATTAAAAGCCTTTGTTCTCATAAGCCATTATTGTTCTATATGATTATTAAAAGCGTCACAATGCATGTTATAATAGTTTCTGAGCTAAAGTGCTTCAGGCATTGTCCGATAATGATCACTAGTTCAATGCAAATATTATAAGTTTAGCATCAAGGCTAAAGTGAATTCTTTCCCTGCACTGCCCAAAACACTACAGGTTCTTTATGCTTCATCTTTTTAAATAATTTTGGCGATTGCAGGCTCAGAAACATTTTATAGTTGACAAATTATTCATAACCTCCATACTCATGATCTCATCACGTGGGTTCATGCCCCAAGTCAAGAGACTGAGGTCTCGATCAGAGCTGTCTAGGAACAGATCTCAACAGCTACAGGGGACATTTAAGGTTCTCCCGAGTCCAGAGTGACTGATGTGGTGATCACAAGACCTGGCCAGGGAAGAGAAAGCAATGGGAGTCTATTACAGAGATGACAGCACCAGGGCAAGGGCACAGAGTGAGAATGACTGTTCCTGTCCTCTGCTGGGACCAGTGGGTCTTCATCAAGTCTCTTTGGTTTTCCAATATGTATATATAGGTGCATGTGTATTTGTGTGCATGCATATGTGCATTGAGGGCAAAGGTCAATGGTGGGCATCTTTTTCAGTCACCCTCGATCATAGTTTTGAGACAGGATCTTTCACCAAGCATGGAGCTCACACCCATTTGCCTTAACTGTCTGGTCATCTAGGGTCTGTCTGTCTTTGCCTCCCATGCACTGAGATCACACTAGATTCACTTATTTTATTTATTTGTTAAAAAAAATCCTGAATGCTTGGAATTAAATAAATATCATCATGCTTATATGCGAGCACTTTACAAGCAGTGCTATCTCCTCAGCCTTGTAACTTCTTTATTTTTCTATTTATTTTTCATTTTATTTATTTACTTTTTATATTTTTGGGTATTTCATGCTATATTTCTATCATTTCCCCACTTGCCTTCCTCACTCTGACATCTCTCATGTTCCCCCTCTCAAATTTGTGAGCTCTCCTTTACTATTGTTACATAGATAATACTTAAGGATACAAGCAATGCTTTTCCTACTGATTTTATTTATATGTGTATTCATTTATGGTTTGGGGTTGGGTAATCTATCAAGTGACTCATCTTAGAGAAAAATTATGCACCTTCTATCACAAGCCATTGATTGTTTATAGTTCTTTGTCTAGAGGTGGGTCTTGTGAAATTTTCCTCATCTGTGTTGGCACCTGGCTTTGTCATTATGCAGGTCCTGTTCACGTAGCCATATTGTTGAGATTTTATGGTGCAGCTTCCCTATCATATCTAAAAGCAGCAAGCATACTGGTTCTCTGGTTCTTGGAAACTTCCCACTCCCTCCTTTGAGCCTTAAGTATAGTGGTTGCATTGTTGATGTCTCAGTTTGTAGGAGACATGTAGGTACTTGTACTCACAGATAAGCACGAGGGAAACCAGGAATGTTAAACACACAGGGTTCTCTCCTCAAAGGGAGAGATGTTTTCCTGTTAAACTATTTTCTCCCCAGAATGTTGGGAGCAGTGATGATTAATAGCCTGGTGACCTCCACACTATCTAAATGGCCAGGCCACATCAGCTCCCTCAAATCCTAATCATAAGGCTGTTTATCTCAGTCAGTCTATAGCACTATTCTCCAGAGACCCTTGCCATAAACTTTACTTACCTTGATCCTGCTTCCTTAGTAATCTATAGAACCTATCTTAATAGAAGATGTCACTGGGTACATTACAAGAGTTTCAGTGTGATCATGTCTTAAGTGCTGTTGTGCAAAAGGACTTGAGTTAATTATTATCCAGAAACCTTTTTCTCCAGAATGTATTGTGGACATATTCACCAAAAATAAACTATCTGGCATCAAACTCTCAAAGTTTGAGCAAGCACTGTCTTCTGAGTCATGTAGAAATGAAATTCTTTCTTTCCTCCCTGGGATGACAACACTCTGATGACTGGTGTTTGTAGAGACCCTCACGTGAATTGGGGTTGTACACAACCACAGTAAGTTGTTCTCTTCGGTTTGACCAGTTATAGATCTCTGTATTAATCTCTATCTCCTCTATAAGGAAATTTCTTTAATGGGGTGAGAGCTATCCTTACCTGTAGCTAAGTGTAAAGGGTGAATGTAAAGTGTAGTATCTCTCTATCACTTTAGAGTCTCATCACACCTAAAACATGAAAGACAGGGTCTTGCCTTTCCATTTTATTGATTTTTAATTTTTATTTTATTTATGTCTTTATCAAAGACAGGACGTCACTGTGTGTCTTGGCTGGCCTGGAGATTGTTGTGAACCTCCTGCCTCTGCCTTCTGAGTGCTGAGATTACAAGCATGTACTAACTCTTGTTATTTGTTACATAAATATGGATGATATTAACAATTCCTATTTGTAATGTGAGGAAAGTGCTGTGCTGCTGGGGACAGTGTAGGACTCTGTGCAGTGGTGAGAGCTCAGAGTACAATAGCCTTTCAGGGAAATAACTGAAGCAGTATTTAGGGAACATTCTGGAGGAGTAATTCCAGGTTTCAGAAGACGGGTAGGAAGTTTTTGTCAGCAGCATAGGAGGTTTATTTGAGAAGGGCTGTCTAAAAGGCCCAGTTCTGGTCTTGGATAGAGCTGGTAATTGAACTGAGATATCTTAAGAATACTCAGGTTAAAATTAGCCCTTCTCTCACATTAAGTGAATCGTATTGAAAGTGAGGCTACAAAGGGAAGCAAAACTACAAAAAAAAGAGCCATTTAATTCGCATATGAAGACGTGAATCTTTCCTAAAGAGAAACATGACTCTGTTGGCCACATTTCTCCAGTGAGGTTGGAGTTATGCATTATTGTAAGACCATTTAATTTACTGATTGAAATTAGCATGTGTGATGCAAACTTTCTGACATTTAACGTATTTATACTCCTGTGTATGTGTGTGTGTGTGTGTGTGTGTGTGTGTGTGTGTGTGTGTGTGTGTTCACATGCATTCTTGATGTGGCATTTATGTGTGTGAGGGGAAGGGGTCAGAGAACAAAGACATAAAGTTGGTTATGTGAGTGCTAGGGATCAGACTCAGGTTGTCAAGTTTGTATTAGAAGCTCTTTTACTCACTAAGCCTTCCCTTTGACCTCTGATCTAGTTTATTTGCTTACACGTCTTGCCCAACTTGTTTATATTGTAGGCAAAATCTCACTGTGTAGTCCAGACTTGCCTAGTTCTCAATGTACAGTCCAGCTTGGCCTCAACGCAGGATCTTAGCACCCTGGCCTCTGAGATTGTAGGTATGTGAACCACAAGCCGTTTAAGAAGTCCCCTTACTGTTTAAACCCCTAGCATGAAATTATATAATTCTAGTTCTCTCGCAGAAAGCCATATATGAAGTATGAGATACAGACAACTGCTTTTCCTAAGTTTGGGTTGGCTGCATATTTATCACGTGCTTCTAAACTGGATGCACCCTATGACCAACCACACCTCGGAATGTTTGTTGTTTTCTTGTTTGAAATAAAGGACAGGCATCTGTCTTGTGAATGCTGCCTCATGAAATTGAAAGGTCGGTTCTTGGCAATGTATCATTGAGACAAAATATTCATTTGACACAGTTTGCATTTTCAGAGTTTATTCAGCCACAACAAAAATAATGCATAGCTCCCTGCAAGAAATTATTCCCAAATGGAACTGACTGAGAAAACATAAGGAAAAATGAAAAACTGAAAACCTAGAGTTTCTCACTTAGAACTTAAATGGACATATTCTCCTGATTTACTTAACCTGTACCACATTCTGAGTGGATCACATGCCTTTTAAAAAATATTTTTAAAATATTTTTTTGAGATTATAATACAATTATATCATTTTCTTTGTCTCTTTCTTCCTCTACACCCTTCCTTGTACTAAAATCTCTTTGCTTGTTTTCACATTTGTGGCTTCTTTTTCTTGAATTGTTGTTGGTGTGTGTGTGTGTTTGTGTATTTCTAAATATATAAACACAACCTGTTTCATCTGTGCCTTCTTTTTTGCATGTATATGTTTTCGGAACTGACCATTTGGTATTTAGGTAACCAGTCGGTGTGCTCTTTTCTGGGAATGACTTTTTCTGTCTCCCTCAGCATTTCTTCCTTATCTGTAGTTCTTGGTCAGGGCTTGAAACCTCCTGAGCTTTCCTTAATTTCATGCTACGACATCTACAGGGGTCATCATTTTTCATGATAAGGCTCCCACACCAGGCTGAAGCTGCTGCTGGCCAGGGGTTGACTAGTGTAGGTCCTAGCTTCCTGATCTTTGTTTAGACATTATTCCTCTGCAAAGGTAGTAGGGAAAGCATCCTGCACAATGCTTTTGAAAGACCAAACAGCTGCAGAGGAGTTTCTGATCAGACACATCTAGGAACTGGGTTGGGTAAACATCCCATACGTTGACCCTGAAGAGAAATTTTGGCAGAAAAGAAAATGAAACCAAACCAAACCAAACAAAGCAACAATAACCAAAGCCCCAAGTTATAAAAGAAAATCATTATCCACTCATTTGTTGATTGACAACTAAACTGGTTCCAAATGTTTGCTATAGTGAATAAAGCAACAATAAACATGAGAGCACAAATATGGAGTTCTCCTTGTAGAAAAATGGATGGATTAAGTGAAGTCATAGAATCTCAGGAAGAAAAAACTTGCAACTTATCTCTCATATGCAGAATCTAGCTACTATAACTATATATGCAAACAAATGAACACATTAATACAGTACACTGTGAAAGAAGAATAAGAAAATGTAAATATTAGAGGATGGGGAAGGACCGAATGCAGATCATAGACATGAGCTATAAAAGATTTTTTTTATTAGATATTTTCTTTATTTACATGTAAATTTCTCCATTCCCAGTTTCCCCTCCAAAAAACAAAGAAACAAACAAAAACAACAAAAACAAACCCCTGTTGCCTCCCACTTCCCCATGCCTGCCACCCCGCCCTCTCCCACTTTCTGGCCCTCGCATTCCCCTACACTGGGGCACAGAACCTTCATAGGGCCGAGGTCCTCTCCTCCTATATAAAAGAGATTTTAAAGCGAGTTGTTTCTCTAGTTTTGATTCTGTCACAGATAACTTTCACCTGCCTTAACTGGCCTTTTTGTTCTCTGTATTCTACACCATAGTAGCTTTGTGGTTTGCATAGCAGGTAAGTTTAAATTGTTGTTTGAAAGCCAAAGGACCACTTGTGGCTGATTTGCACAGAGCCAGACTCATCCAAGGAGCAAGGGCAGCCCACAGACGCTTTTATGGCCAAAGGCCAAGACTGAGTTCTAGTCACCAGGACAGTGTCCAAGATTAGGTTGCAGCTCATATTTAGTTGAGTATTGTTGCTGCTACCACTCACTCACCCATCAGACTTCAGTTACCCCTGACAGGCTACTCTCAAAAGCCAAAAGTCGCTGCCTCTGTGGTCATCCCCAGTACAGAGAAACAGCTAGCCTGGGTTTTGCTTTCCTGTGTTACTGTTACTAGTGTCTAAGTGCTTGGGTCTGACTTGCTCTGTCACGTGAGATTTCTATCCCAGAGCAGTAAGTATCGGTGTGAACATGACCACTCCTTTTCATTTATTGTCTTGTGATGTAAGGTGGGAATTCCTCGAACAAAAGAATGAAGAGTAAACAACATCCCTTCAGAAAAACTTGTGTCTGGCTTATGTTTTCTCCACACCCCACACTCTGTCTATAGCCTCTTCCTTCTCCTGTTGGGATGTCTTATGGTTTTGTAATGTTTTCATTTCTTGCTCTGGAGTCCCGTCCATCCTCATTTGTACAGATTGTCCTTCAAGTGTTGCCTACACAGTCATTGTTTACTTCCTACATGAAGAAACACATCCCTTCATTTGGGATTTTCCCTCTCCTCTCCTCTCCTCTCCTCTCCTCTCTTCTCCTCTCCTCTCCTCTCCTCTCCTCTCCTCTCCTCTCCTCTCCTCCCCTCCCCTCATCTCCCCTCCCCTCATCTCCCCCCCCTTCTCCTCCCTTCCCCTCACCTCTCATCTCTGTTTCTGAGCTCTCATCTCTGTTTCTGAGCATGGTGGATATCTCCCTAATTTTTTTAACAAGCCAATTGAACATCTTGAATTTGTCCCTCTTCTCTTCCACTCTCCAGTTTTCCTCCCTATCCATTCTCCTTCCATGTGTACCTGAAGGCTGGGTGTCAATCATCTCAGGAAGCTCTGTCATAATTAACAATAGGCAGAGTTCAACAATGTGTGCTCAAGAATTTTCACATTCAACAAAAAAACCAAAAAATATAAAATTAACTAATGTAACTATAATTATTATAGTTACAATATAACTAATATAACTAATAACTAAAAAAACTAATAATGATACCTAAAATTCTAAGTATAATGCTAGTACATTATAGTATATGATTTTTCAGACATAAAATAAAACACAGCTGTGAGGTTTTTGCTAAATGTAAACTTAGAATATAGAAAATCTTCTTGAGTAGGTGTTACTTTGAATTTATGCAAGGAAGTGAACTTGGTTTCAATGAAACCAAGTTGATTTTAAAACACCAATAATCTTTGCCAGATTTTTAACTCGATGGGCTGAAAGTAAAATTGCTCATAGCTTTTCTCCGTAGAGCCAGTTAGCAGGAAATCTTCTCATAAGCATTGCCACAAGATGGGATGGAAACGTGAAGCCTGAGGAACAAGGTATAAAGATCAAATGGATTGTCAGTTCTGAGTCTTCAGTTCTGTACTGAGAAACCTGGGACTGTTGCACATTATCTGTCTTAGAGAATTGTTGAAGGTGTGTGAGCCAGATACATGACCTTAGGTTCTAATTAATGGTCGTGAAAATCAAATTAACATGTTATTGAAAGAGTTCTTGAGTAGAAAATTTCAAAATTCCCCTTTCCAGTTTGGAGTCCTACTTCCTGACAGCGTGGCAGAACAGGCTCCCACTGTTACCCTGTCTGTGTTCAAACTGGATGGAAAGGAAATCTACAGTGATGTGAGCGTCTGGTTAGTTTTTAAATAGCAAAATGAATGTCTTGTTTACTACAACATGAAGTTGAATTTCGATCGTCAAATTATTTAAGATGTGATGGGCCTTCCTTTGAACCTCATTAACTGAGCTTTTGTCATGATTATTTAGATGTGGATAAAAAAATTAATGTTTACCCATGAGGTGATTAACACAGTTATGTCATTAGATATTATAACAAGATTTGTTTTTATAATGTAACTTTTAAATGTTATGCTAACCTTTAAAATATGCTTAAAACAAATTCATATAATGTAGATTCTTAAACACGTAAGATTATGCTTTTTATACTTCAGAAAACTACATGAATTTGACCTTCCTCTTTTTGTAAATGCCACTTGTAATTTTTCATTGTTACTAAAATTAGTATATCATTTTATTGTATGAATGTATAGATATGTGTGCAGATATATTATAAATCTTATGTAATATATATGTAGATTCAAATATACAAATTTATAATTGTCAGATGAGTATATTTATGCACACAACATATATTTGTATATATAAATATAGATATAATGATATATATTTACCTATTTAAATATACACACATAAAATTGTTGCATTTATGTTCATATGCATATCTATGAATTAAAAATATAACTTTGATGCTTTATTAAATTCTGTGATATAAGGCTAAAATAATTACTTTATCTCACTTAAAAGTTTGATAAAGATATGTATTTGAAATTGTTATGGTTGATTATTAAACATTGCCATATTATTTAAAAGTCATTAACTAGACATCTTCCAAAATTAGATCAATGCTGAGCATGGTGGATATCTCCCTAATTTTTTTAACAAGCCAATTGAACATCTTGAATTTGTCTAATGTAACCATAATTATTATAGTTACAATTAGGGACTTCCTTTCTTGCCTATACTCCACTGTTATGCAAATGGAAACACTGGAGTTCTAATTTGTCCCACTGAAGGGCTATTCCATTTGCCCCTTAATCAGTAAGTTGTGCCAAGTTGGGGGACCCACAGGTATTGCAACCACAGGGTTGCAGGAAAGGTATTTTTGAGCATGTCCCTTCAGTCTGTTCTGTCTCCTTTCTAGTCGTAGGTCTTCAGTGGTGCTCATCAAACACAATAGTCTACTTTGTAAATGATATTCAGATAGCTGTCACTTCCAATGGGCTTCAGCTGTGAGGGCTATAGCATCTCCTGGGATCCTTGAGAATACTGTCATTTAGACACTGTTGTGTTACATTCCTCATTAACCCAAAGAAAAGGTCACTAACTCTGACCTAGAGGTCAGCTTGCTTTCTGACCCATGTGAACACCCATGGTAATTTATTGGTGAGAGATGAATGTGGAAGAAGAGCGATTGTTCTAGACTGCTAATGAGGAGCATTAGGAAGGATTCAGTTGCAATTCCCTCAGATAGCTATGTGGTGATGGTCCTCTAAGTTGCTAGGACACCAGTAGTTTTAGTCATATCCTCTTATATCATTTCTAGACAGTTGGTTATTTAGGAGATAAGAACCCAGAATTATCTTCCTGACACTACTGACCAGAGGACCAAGAACCACTGGTGGGGTATCCTTTCCCTAAGTCTACCTAGCCAGCTTCTATGCCCTTTTCTCACTGTTCTCTTGTGATAACCCTGTCATCCAGTGGACTGAGACATCTATTTATCTCTTAGAGCTAGATGGGATTGTTAGGTATGACAGTTGGGATAGCTCTCCAATGGGGCAGTTGAGATAGCTCTCCAATGGAGCTGTTGGGATAGCCCTCCAATGGGGCAGTTGGGATAGCCCTCCAATGGGGCAAATGAGATAGCCCTCTAGGGGTAAATGGAATAGCCCTTCAGTGGGACAAATTAGAACTCCAGTGTTTCCATTTGTATAACAGTGGGGGTATAGGCAAGAAAGGAAGTCCCTGTCTGGTGCCTGGATAGACATGAGGTAGAAATAAAGGTAAGAGTTATTACCACTAACCATCCTAGACAGAACACCAGGAGATGTCAGAAAGGATAGTTTAAAAATCTTAAGTCCAAACTAGTTAGAATCCTGTAACAGACCCTCAAGGGCATCCGTCCATTGGACTCCTCACTTCTGTTGGTCTCTGAGGATAGACTTTAGAGCTAACAGTTGTTGGAGTGGCTAGAGTCACAGTATGAATACCATCCTAGATGGCTTCTAGACACAGAACAAAGACATGTAACCATCCTTTGGAAACAATGGCAGACCTTTCTCTCTCAGCTGCAGGTAGGGCTCTGCAGTGTTGAATTGCATCAAGCTCATGATATCCTGTATCTGGATTTTCATAGGAAGCATGGGTTCTGTTTGATTTTAGAGTCATCACTTCAGAGTAGGGAGAGTAAAAACTGGGGTGGACTTATGGGTGGACACCTACCACCACTGTCTATCCTGAAGTGTTAATTCTGATCAGTAGCTCAGTGACCTGGCCAGGGTAGCACCTTATGAAAGTGGATCCACTTTAAGCCTTGCTAGGGGGAGAGGAAGAATAAATAATCATGTTAATAAGACAATGTACCTTTCTTTCTAAGAATTCCTGCCTGCCTTTGTGTAGGTGACACAGGGCTACCATGAAGCTCTGCTGATCTGAGTCAGGACAGAAAGAAAGAAAGGAAGGAAAGAAGGAAGGAAGGGAGGAAGGAAGGAAGGAAGGGAGGAAGGAAGGAAGGAAGGAAGGAACAAAGGAATGAAGGAAGGCAGGCAGGAAGACCTAATACTTCCTTTTTCTTTTCTTTTCATCTAGTTGCCGGCTACTGGCCAGAGCCTAAATATCATTTTTTTTTTTTTTAAAGTTTGGTACTTGTGGGCTTCCTTCTACTTACTCCTCTCTATGTGGCTGTTTGTCTGCCCTGAGGCTAACCTCCATGCCAGTGTAACTCAAACAGGATGACTTTTTCTTTCTCTTTTCCATCTTCTTTCTCCTGGTAGTGATCTGCATTTGCAATGTGCTATTCTGATGATATGGGGTTTAAAAATTTAATAAAATTGTCCTTGACCTTAAAAAAAATTGCTCAGGTAGAGGAGCATAAACTTCAACTCACTATCTTAGTGACAATGGATTTAACAATTCAAACTTTTGACTGTGTCATTTGTCTGTCATTATCAGATATCATTTTTATTATTTTATTTTGTTTATTTTTTTGAGGCAAGGTGTCACGGTGTAGCCCTGGCTGGCCTGGAGCTTGCTATGTAGATCAGTCTGGCTTTGAACTCACAGAGATCTGTCTTTATCTGCCTCCAAGATTAAAGTGCCAAGATTAAAGATGCGTTCCACCATTTTTTAGGTCAATTTACTTTTAAAATGTTTATATGATGACAAATCTTATTTGCTATAGATGAGAAGTCTTATGTTCAGTTGTTTTTCTTCCTTTAATTTTTTTTTTTTTAAAGAATGATGCCTCATTATATAAAGCAATTGACTGATACAAATTGGTAAATGTACTAAATGGGACGGCTAACTTGATTGTTAACTTGAATCACTTGGGAAGAGAAAACCACAACTGAAAAATTTCTTTCATCAGTTTGGCCTGTAGGCAAGTCTATAGAGCTTGTCTTGATTACTCATTGTTGTAGGAGGGCTCAACCCACTGTGGGTGGTGCCATCCTTCGGCAGGAGGTCTGGGTTTTATAGCAGAGCAAGAAGCATTTTTCCCTTGACTTCTTCAGTTCCAGCATCCAGTTTCCTGCCTTGGCTTCCCTCCTTGAGAGCCTACTACTTGCAAGTCATAGAAGCGCATTCCTGTCCAAGATGCACTTGGTCACTGCATCAGACAGCTGGAATTCTAAGTAAGAGTCTCTCTTCTTCATAGCCTTCCCACTGTTCCCCTTCATCATTTAGTCCAGAACACGGTTTTTAAATTGAAAATGGTTGCAAGTACGAGGGAGAGTAGAGGTTAGAGGCTGTGTGTGGGGGGGTGAAGAAATCACTGTTATTGGGAAGTTGTTTCACTTGTCCTATGACATAGGAGCTGGTTATATTTAATATTACAGAAGTGAGCATTTCAAAATAGTGGAGAGGAGTCTCAGTGTTCTCATCACAGAATTGTGCAATCCCTTGGTTTGATTATAACACAGTCTCTATGTATTTTGAGATGACATACTCTATTCTATAGATAGATGCCATAATCATGGCAATGAAAAGCAAAACGGAGTTAAAAAAGTGCATGGCTCTTCTTGTCATTTCCTTGGGAAATGACTGTGTCAAATAAAGTCGTGCTACACTGATATTCTTTGCTAGAAATGCATTATATATTTTAACCTTCGTTAACCAAAATTAATTTCACTGGAAATTAAAATAAACTTATGTGTCAGATTCTTTCTCATTAGTAAAAACTGATGTTAGTTTAAGAATTGAATTATTTCAATAGTTAAAATCTGTGTTTCTCCAACCTTCTGGGAGCAGTTGCAATAGTACTTAGGAAAGAATGATATTGAGAAACTTTTTTTTTTTTTGAGACAGGTTTCTTTGTATAGCCCTGGCTGTCCTGGAACTCACTCCGTAGACCAGGCTGAGGTCGAACTCAGAAATCTGCCTACCTCTGCCTCCCACGTGCTGGTGAGCATGTAGAAAATGCAGAATGTATAGGAATCTAGAAGACATCTAAGTTAAAAGTCCCTTTTCTGTTCTTTAACAATTGGTCTGAGCACTCCAAGAAAGCTTACAGAATGAACATGACACCATTTTCTTGACTTTTTTACTCTCTCAAAGTTTTGAGAAAGAAAACAAAACAAAACAAAACAAAACAAACAAGTAAGGAATAAAATGTAAGTTTTAATTTATAAAACTCGAACATTTTAAACTAAAGAGTCACTATTTTTAGAAGTCACATTCACTTAAGCAGTGTGCGAGGGTGGGTGCTTTCTCTTCCATTGAGATAATTCTGATGGGAGACATGCAGGAAATTTCTCTATTTAAGGATGCAGGTAAAGGGGAGAGAGAGGAAAGACTGGTGGGCGATTTGCTTTTGGAAGTATGGAGGTGAGATGGCCAGATGCAATTAGGACTCTTTACTCATGCCTCTCCACACCAGTTTTTAGCAGAACACCCCATGGGTGGCAGGGAAGCTAAATATTGCTCAGTTTTTATTCAATCTCCCCACTTAAGGAAAAAACCAACAACTATGTTGTAATGACTACCACATCCCTACTTTTCTATCATTTTTAGTGTTTTGGGCTCATTCCCCCTCTGCATGCATGCATGCACTCTACCATGTGTGTGTGTGTGTGTGTGAGTGTGTGTGTGTGTGTGTGTGTGTGTGTTCGCACAGGCATGGTAGTTTTATTCAAAGTCTCAACTAAGTAGTACAGTCCTTCTTTCTTTCCTCCTTCTCTTTCTTCCATTTCTTTCATGTAGAACCGAGTTTTGACTTTCTCAGGGAAAAAAAAAAAAAACATTCCGTGACTTTGAGAGACATGAACCTACAAAGATCTTCTTCTAACTAGACTTATTTTTAACCACCTTCCCACTCCTAGCATGACTTGAATAGCATCACAGAAGAGCAGATTGACGAGCTGGGGTGCAATGAGGGACCAGCCTGGATTCCTCACATTTATGAATATCCCTGTTTGATTCACTACCTAGTTTTCTAGTCTTTGGGTATATGGGTACAGGTGCATTTAGGGAACGTAGACATGTCCAACAATTTTTTCTCATTTTAATGACTCCCTCCTAAAGAATAATTTTGAGGTCAGATTAGGGAATTATGAAAGTAACCATGTTCATTAGAAGATTTCTCTGTATAAAGAATTACTGTGCAGCTTTAAATCAAGGTAAAGTTTACAATGAAAGAATTACAAAGTTGCCAGTTGAAATAAAGGTGTACACATCTTTATTTCAGCACTGTGGAGGTAGGCAAATTTCTGTGAGCTGTAGGCCAGCCTTGTCTATAAAGGGAGTTCCAGGACAGCCAGGGCTACACAGAGAAAGGCTATCTTAAGAAGCAAACCTAAAAACAAACAAACAACAAAAAATAAATACACTCATATTGGTTTGGTGTGTGTTCCTATGAATATATGTATATATGGAGGACAGAGTCTATATCACGATTGTGTTTCTCTGTTGTTTTCCATCCTTTTTTTTTTTTTTAAATTTTTCACTTATTTGTTAATTTTTCCAGTAATCCTTGTATTAATGATTTCTAGTTTTTGAGATAGGGTTTCTCACTGAAACTGGAACTCATTGTTATGGCTAGACGAGTTAGCTACCACTCCTTGGAGATCCTTCTGTCTCTGCCTTCACCCCAGCGCTGGGTTTATAGACACACACTGCCATATCCAAGTTTTCCATGGGTGCTGGGGATCTGAACTCAACTCCTCATGCTTGTGTAAAAAGTACCTTACTTCCATCTCCCCATACCCCAAAGGTACATATTCTAAATGAAAATAATTTAAGTACATTTATAAAGTTACACAACCTTTGTGTGAAGATTGAAATAGTTAAGTAGTCATGAATAATTAGTTGTAATCTAAATTGTAATCACTCTGTTGTACATTGGATCTCCAGAACGTATTATTCACATAGCTAATGATCTTAATCCTGATCAACATCTCCCTAACTTGCCACTATCTCAAAGTGGTCACTATCCTTCTCCTGTTTCCAACAGCTTGACAATTTTTTTTTGGTTCTATATGAAAGTGAGATTATGCAGTTGGGTCATTTAGTTTTATTTATTTATTTTTGTAAATGACAGGCGCTCCTTCATTCATAGACTAAATAGCGAATACTTTTCATCGTACTGGTTATTTGCCTCTACTGTGCAGAAACTTCATAGGAAGACTATTCTGCCCAACAGTAGAGTGCATATTCCTCGCAAGCACACCTAGAACTTTTCTGCAATGATAGATAATGTTCTAGGACACAAAAATATATTTTTAACACCTTCGAACCATGCAAACATTTTGCCAATGGTGACAGTATGAAACTAGAAATCATTAATACAAGGGTAACTGGAAAATTTACAAGTAAGTGGAAATTGGGAAAAAAATGGGCTTCTGAGCAACCAAGGAGCTGAAGGTTTACCCCTTCAGGGAATTACATAGCCTGAGGTAAACATAATGGAACATAAAAGTAGATATCTCTGAAGGAAGTCCATAGCCATGCATATGGACTATGCGGACCCTAAGGACGGGAGCAGCGTTGTACCTCAACTCTAATCAAAGGGAAGAGTGAAGTAGGCCCAACGTTTTCTTTGTCTTTTTAAGCATTTTGATTAAAATTTAATTATATTGCCTCCACCTTTTCTCCAACCTCTGTCACACACCTATCACACACTTCCTCCATATGCCTCCCCATTCATAAAATTTGACTGCCTCTTCTTCCCTTATTGCTATTATTATTATTTTTTTTTGTATGCACAAATACACAAATACAACCTGCTGAGTTTCTTTTTGTTGTTTGTGTATATATGGTTCAGGACTGACCACTTTGTATTGACTGGACAACCAACAAGGAGACTCATCTCTGGGAGAGGCCACCGCTTCTCTCAGCAGCCATCAGTTGTCTGTCCAGAGATATGACCTCATGGTGATTTAACCCCTTCTAAAGTCTATTGATATTGTCATTGTTCCAGTGTTGTTCATGCAGCCCTTTCTAAGAAAAGCCATGTTCAACCGACTTCCTGGTATTCCAGCTCTTACAGTCTTCCTTCCCCCTGTCCCATGATCCTCCCTGAGCTATAGATAGAAGAGCTGTGGTGTAGATGCATCTGGTATCTTCCTGATCTCTTGATCTCTGTATTGCATTCTTTGGTGAATTTCTGAGGTGATCTCCACTTCCAAAAAGGAGAACCTTCTTTGGTGAGGGGTGCTAGCTACACTGATCTGTGGATAAAAGCATTAAATATAGAATGTAGTAAAGATTATGCTTATCTAGAAAGTGGGAGTAGTGGATTTTCCTTGACCACAATAATCCTGGGAAACTGGCTAGGTCTCTTTCGGGCATGATTTCTTTCGTGTTGAGTGGGCCTTCAGTCCAACGAAGTGGTTGGTGGTTCTTGCCAACACATGAGTATCACATAATTGCATCTTTCTAGTGTTTCCAAGTTGTGCAAATACTTCTTGGGAAAACCATTCTTGTGGTTCATAGCTGTCAAGGAACAGGTAAGATGAAGAATTGCTTCCATCTCTTGGCAGCATACATAGTATTTCCTCATAGTATGGAAGTTAGACCACAGGAAGCAGGCTTTCAGGTCTAACCATCCAAACCCTGTGTCATAAGTCTGTGGTGTCTTCAGCAGTAGGGACTTACCCTCAGCTTCTGAAGGGCAATGAGAACACCCCAAAAGAAGTGAATGTAAGGAAATAACAAACAACAGAGTAGAAATAAGTGAAACCGCAGCCAGGAAGAGAAATCTTAATGTTGTAGTTGGTGTTTTGAAGTGATAAACATTGGCAAATAGGCCCCAAAGAGGAAATAGTGGCTTCTAATAAAGAAATTCAGAAAACATTAGACAGCTGCAGCCTTTGTCACAGAAAAGAAAGTATAAACAGATAATAGTACTATATAATATATATGTTATGAACTGTGAAAAGAGGTTAAGAAAATGATGTCATCCACAGTAATATAGAAAATAATGGGACTAGATCTAACAGGAAGGCTGAGAGACCTGTACCTTGGAAAATATAAAGCAATGAAGAAGAGAAAGTGGCAAGAGATCCTGTACTTACACCTTTGGCAGTTAATATATTAAAATAACTATGTTACAGCAAACAGTCTGTGAATTTAATATAATCCTTGCTAAAGTCCCAGTGACACTTCATAGAAACAAACAAACAAAAAAAGTTCATGTAGAACCACAAACAATGTGTTATTAATGAAATTTTAAGAAGAACAAAACAGCAAGAACTGCATTTTTTGAATTCAAAATAAAACTATGTTGATCAACACTGTATGATGCACTCATAAGTATAGATGCCAAGGCCACTGGACTGGGGATAATAGAAATCCTTGGAACACACACGATCAACTGCTCTTCAGCAAGGATATCAAGAAAGCATGTCTCTTCAGAACACAGTGTTGAAACAAAACCTGGATATCACATATGTGAAAGAATGGAATTAGATCACTGCATTTTACCACAACTCAGAATGGAACACTTAAACAAATGCCTTGAGCCATAAAACTCCTAAGAGGAACCATGAAGAAAGACCCATGATTTTTGTCCTGGTACCCTAAGTTTTGGATCTTTCCTCAAGCACATATTTGTAACAAAAGCAAATGACTATAGCCGCATCAACTATAAAATGTATTTCTCTATTTTAAGTTACTATGGTCTATGTGAAATTAGTATGGAAATATGTTAATAATTAATCTATACTCTATATGGGTTGCACTAAATAGCAAATATCCTTTGTACAATTACCTTTTGTTAGTTAGTAATATCAATAAATGAAATTATACTTAAGTAAAGAATGTTTATGCAAACTAATGTGACTAGCTGAAAAAGGTAGTATAAATGAAATAATTACATTATTAAAAAATTTTCCACATGTCAAGGGCTCAAGTTTTGTCAAATCTCATATAAAAGGCAACCATGCAGTATTATTGTGTTATATCCTGTCTTTTCCCTCTGGGGGCAACTTTGAGAAATAATTGGAAAGACATTGGTAGGAAGCAGAGAATTCCATAGCATTGGTTGATATTCAGTTAAGTTGGATGACCTTAAAACCTAGGACAGTAAGTTTTAGAGTGTGATAATGCTCAAAGATGGTTGAACAAGTATATATTTGACATTCTGAGAATACCACTGGAAACTTACTGATGCCTGTACTCAAACCCAAACTTTCTAAGCTTTTTCAGAAGATGATTTTGGAAGAACTGTGAGGCGCCTTTCTTCCTCAAGGTTCCATTTGTGGAACCTGTTGTAGTGCTGCCGAGAAGGCAAAGCCCCACTTGATAAGAGAATACATTTTTAGAGCTGTCATGACAGTGTAATTATGGACTATACATCACCATTTGTGGTGAACTACTTTCTGGTTTACATTGCTAGCCCTGTGATGCATGCATGGTACACCTATATCTGCTAAGGACTGGGAACACAAGGTAGAATGGGTATACAAGAAATCTGGTACAGAACCAGACATCCAAACAGGAAAACAGAGCACACATAAGAAATTTAAACTTACATGCAATATGGTGTAGACTATGCCAGCCTGTAAGCATTTAGTAAGAGGGGGAAAGGCAAGGAGAGGAAACAACGGGGGATTGTTAATAAAGAACAAATTTAAGAGCCTGAAATGTCTGTATTGAGCAAATGTAGAAAGGATGCTTCACTTTAAAAAATAACCAAAGCTCTTGTCCTGCAGACTTGATAGGAGAAATGACCAATATTCAGTTGGAAAAACAGTGTAATCCAAATTTAACAAGAAATAATGATTAGGCTTTGAGCATGTCTGGAATGTATTTTGAGATCACTTAATACCAGAAAGTTGAGTCCTATTTTTATTAGCATATAACTCAAATAGCTATCAGTGTTCTTATGAAGCCCAGCTAGACAGACTCAAACTTTATGCTCAGCATTTCAAACTTTCAGCTCTTTCTACTGTTTACATATCTAATTGATGCCTTTTTACTCTTTCTGTAAGCTATCATGTATCCTCAGCTTGCCATTTGTGTTTATGATCATCTACATTTTTCTCTTTATGCTTTAAAATCTCTCATTGGTCACAATCGATATGTTATGTTTTCCATCTTGTGCTTTTAATGCAAATTCCCACCTCATTCTTTAAATCCTGCAATTTCTTTTTATGGGGCATTTCAAGCTTATTTCCTGAGAGATCGTTTTATTTCTACATTAGTTCTGATAGTGACATATCTTTTACATCCTCTGGGATGAGACTGGTATTCCGTGGTAGTTTCCTTGGATACACCAATAAAGGTAAGGTGCATGCTAAGTAAGATAGGAAAGTTACATAAGTGTCTACTGCAATCCACATCCAGGGCTGGGTCTTGGAATAAATTCTTTCATTTAGTCATCAAATCCTGGGAAGTGAAGGATGGTTCCCATTTGACTATGGATGTCCTTAGAGTTAAAATTATTTTCACATAGCAAAACATGGCTAGATATCAAGTATCAAATGAGTTGCTCACACTAAAAGAATCAATTCTTAATCAATTCAATGAAAGTGTCAATGCATATCTGGGGAAACATGCTGGTTAGCATTGGGTAATTATCATGCTCTTAGCATGGCTTTATGATGCTATTCTTTGGCTTTTTGTTTGTTTGTTTGTTTGTTTTATAGCAATAGACATTTCTTTGGTACCTTGTGAAGATAAGAAGTCCTGATATTCTCTCAGGGTCTTCTCTGTGAGTAAGAATATGGCTGAACATGCAGGACAGGAGGGAAATTGGGCTGAACTCAAGCTTTCATCAGGACCCAATCACAAGTAGCCAATTTACCACCACACTAACAGTATTAGCTCATTCTTGATGGGTGAGCCTTGTGACCTAATAGTCTCTTAAAGGTTCCACTTCCTAAAACTATCATGATGGGTAGGAACGCAGACATATCAGCCATAGTACTATGGCTCTCTCTATTAGATTCAATAGGGTGCACAGTAGAACACTGAATTCTAAGCTTAATATTATAAGGTTACCATATAAGCCTAATACTAGAAAAATACAGGCTTCAGAAAACATAGCATTATAAGAAATTTGGAAAGAAATGGCTTCATTTTTAAGTTACTAGAACTTTATAATTTTTTATTGAGTATTTGTTTTAATTTCACCTTAATACACACGTAATTAATTTCTTAAATCAGTGCTTGCTCCAATATACAGCCAAGCTTTTACTTGGTTGAACTTTTCATTTGGAGAGCATTTCTTTTCTTCTTCCCTTGTTTTTAAACGTATGCTTTGTTGTTGTTGCCTGTCTGTTTTGTGGTGTAGGAGTTTGCAGACAGTACCCTGAGAGAGCCAGGCAATCATTCTTCCACTGACTTAGTGCCCCAGTCCTCTGATTTACATTTCTAAAAAAGAGTCTATTGCAAACTTTTCTTCCTAATTTTAGCAAAATAACAATTTAGAGCAACTGAAAATTATGTCTTACCCTATATCTTCTTAAATAAAAATTAATTTTACTTAAGTGCCTGGGTTTGAGAAGTATAATTTGACTGAAGTAATTTGTATTTACATAGATTTTTTTAAAACTACATGGTGCTAAGAGAAGTGTCATCTTTCCCCAGACACCTTGCCAGGAACTCAAAAGTATTCTTCATGATCTGCTGCTGTAGCCCAGACCAAAGGACCTGCCTCATCCTCCCTTCAATAGCACATTTTTTCACTTGCTGCTTTCTCCCCTCCCTCCCTTTAAAAGTAGTCAAATATTTGACCATAACATTACATAGAGGATAAAGTGAGTGGATTCTTAAAAGTATAAAAACCCTTTTATTTCAGAAGCAAAGCCACTTTGATTATTACCCAATAAGCATTTAACCAGAAGGAGATAGCATCACTGACAGTCTGGGTTCCTATCCAGGTAATGGGCGTGTGCCTCATTTTAGACATAAGACACTGTTATCTTAGGAATATCCAGCTGTTTCTACACAAAGCAATTTAAAATATTTAATTTATTGTTGCCAGCAATAATTTCCTTACTGTTCTGTGAAAGGTGAGAAGCTAATTCTCAAATCCAGCTGTTCACATTAACTGTTTTCTCTCTATGCACCCCACTCCTTATACCCATCTTTGTCCATGTATCTAGCCTATTCTTTACTTTGATGACATCAGTATATGACTTATTTAATAATTCCCAGTTCTAACCATAAAATATTTGTTCTCTATACATTCTTGATTACTAATTAAAAAATATTTTAATAATTTTTTTTTCAAAACAGGGTTTCTCTGTGTAGCCCTGGCTGTCCTGGAACTCACTCTGTAGACCAGGCTGGCCTTGAACTCAGAAATCTGCCTGTCTCTGCCTCCCAAGTGCTGGGATTAAAGGCATGCACCACCACTGCCCAGCGATTTTTTTTTTAATCAAAGAACTTCAAACTTTCCAATACATTTCTTCAGAATGACATTATTCTTTATCTATGTTCTATTGTACAATGTGAACAACAGTCTGGTTGTCTGAAATTGTGCTTCCACTGTACAACAGGTCTTCAGGAGGTCTAGATTTTTCTTTTCATCTTAGATGCTCTGAAACTTTATGATTTGACTGCTCAGTATTGAGGGTTCATATTTATTTCATTATAAACACAATTTTCAACTGAAGAATTTTCCTTGTTTCTTCTGTGTGTAAGTGTAGCATTGATAGTATTTTCAACCTTATAGATGTGATGCCTTAAGTATTGAAGGTTCACATGGTGTATGTTTAAGTTCCCTTTTCTGTCTTGAATTTTGAGCACTTTCTATTTCTTTTTCTTCATGGTGGTTTAGACATTTGATGGTATTTTCTTGTCTGCTTTTGTCTGAATGAAAGCCATGTTGGATTATTTAATTATACAGTGTGGATTTTCTCAAATAATCGATCACTAGACCTGCTTCCTGCTAGGCCCTTTCCTGAAGGAGAATCTGCCTGGGATGCTGTAGAAGGAGCTAAATGGATAGAAAATGTCTCTTATTAAGTATCACTTAACTGCTAATTCTTATTAACTAATTATCCCAATTATCTGCAAATGAGACAATTACTTCTAATCTACAAAAAATGTAAAGCAAAGAGTAACACTATTAGAAAACAGAATCTGTGGTCCCTAAGAGGTTCTCAAAGGCTGGGGTAACATACAAACTTGATTTTTCTGATGTGACTACTTTCTTTGTTATTTACCTTTTTTTTTAAAGGAGTGGAAAGAAAAAATGTGAATGAAAATATGTCATTACATGCAGGTGATCTTTCGACAATTCAAATAATCTCCCCTAATCTCTGAGTTAACCCAGGCCAGATGCTATCTATTTCAGAAGCAGTTCCTTTAAGGATGAAGTTATTTCTGAATGTTAAACATTTTAAAAGATTAATCCCTAAAGGATTGCAGTGCAGGATTCAATATTTTCCTGCTAACCTAAATTAATGACTTGTTACGCAAGTTTGTTAGGTAAACATAACTAGAATGTACTCTTCATTCTTGGTCCAGCTTGTACTTTTAAATGAAGTGTTCTAGGATAAACTCCAAATAGATATGCTCACATTTGCATAGAATAGATTGGCTCCTCCCTCCCTGTGATAATTACCATATTTTACTTCATGTGCTGATTCGAGCGTTACTGTTTGCCACTTCTTGATGTGGATGCCATGAAGACAATCTTAATTTTTATTTATGTTTGTTTATTTCCTGGATATGTTTCCCCTAGCTAAGTAAACAACATTGGCCATCTGGCTAAACCCATGTTGATTTCACCACCAAATTCCAGTTACAATCTGTTACTTGCTCTCTACATCAGAATACGGTTCATATGCCCAGAACATTTCTCAGCTGCTACCTTTCCAAGATCCACCTCTGGGGTTGAGTTTGTACTTATGTTTATAGCTTATATTTTAAGGCATTGATATTATGGGGAAAACAATTAGACACAAATACTATATCGTCCTTTCTTTTCATATTTGTGTTTAAAGCCAGGTGGTGGTGTCACATGCCCTTCATCCAAGAACTCAGAAGGCAGAGGCAGGCAAATCTCTGGTTCAAGGCCAGCCTGGCCTACAAAACTGAGTTCCTGGACGGCGAGGGCTACTCAGAGAAACCCTATCTCAAAAAAGGAAAAAAAAAAAAAAGACAAATGAACAAAATGAAACAAGTTTATTATAAACCAATATAACACAAGAAATTCCTGTGTAAGGACGTGATATGCTATGCTAGGTTTAATCTTGTCAATGGAGAGAACTAACAATATATTTATATCTAGAATACTTGAACTCACCATTACTCACCTTACATATGCAGCTAAAGGAGCATGGTCGTACAAACAGTAGTTTCAATTTATAGTGTTTCCGAGTTATTTGTGTAATTTCTTGTCAGCAAATGGAAAAGACACTATTGAGAATTGCCATAAAATTTCACCTGTTTTCAATTGTAGTTTCTCCTTTGGAAGTGCATGTTTTTAAAGTTTAAGGTATTTCTTTAACTGTTACTATATTTTAAAAGATTTTTTTTCAGCTTAGTAACAGCTCTTACAAACAGTTTATATTATGTTAGCTTATTACCTGGACATCAAGCATTTTTCATATTTCTGTTTTGGGAAGAGTTGGAAGGTATCAGACAGACCTTAGAAATGTCTTAGTTTCAGGAATGATTAGTCTTAAACTACCTTTTGACAACAGATGATTGTCTCATGACTGCCGCACTCTGTGAGGCTTGGTTCTGGAAACCTAACTGGAGCAATGAGGGGATGAAGAAAGGATAGTCACCCAGACACGTTTAGAAAAGCTGGGCTCAAGTGGGCTGTTCTGCTCTGATGGAGGGCACCAACTGCAATACAGATGTTTTACACATGTGAATTGAGAAAATGGGTTTATGATAGATAGCTGAATAAGGAGGTAGGTTCATGGTATACAGCCAAAGGAGGAGGCAGGTTTAGTTGATTCCTCTAGGGAAGCAGTCTCATGCTGCAGTCAATCCTAAGGACCAAGCTGTAATTGATAGTTTCTCCATACACTGTCAGCACTGGCACAGGGATCAGAGGAAGGCTCTGCAATCCCTCTAGGTATCACTCAGGTAAGGCTATGGTGCTCCTGAAGTTGGAAGACACTGGAGGTCCTTGACTTGACTCTGCTTATTTCAGCTATACACATTTACTCAGGACTCCTTACATGTTCACTCAGTGTTTGCTCCATTTCTTACACATGATGTCATAATGATATGGTTTGTCTGAGACCTAGCCTCCTCTGTTTGGCGAGACCCTGATCTCCCAACCTAACTTAGCCCTTGGGCTGCCACACTTACCTTACAGACTTTTCTTGCCTTTCAATCCACACATGAGAAGGGTTTGGCATGTAACAGGCACCCACTAAATATAGTTGAGTAAATGAATAAAGGAAGCTTGCCAGTTTTGAAGTTTGAATCCATCTGAAAGTCTTTGTCTAGAAATAAAAAAATGGTGAAAAAAATCTCAAAGATATTTTTTTCCTGGAAAATTCCTGAAAAATTTAATGACCACTAAAATGGTCACTAATGCTGGGATTTTATTACTTGGCAGCTTTTTTTTTTATTTTTTTAATAGATGAGAAAACGAATCTAAAGGTAGATAAGTCATTATAGAATGGAGTAAGATCTTTATATTTTATTTTTAAAATATGTTTTATACTTATTTCATTTGTAAAAGACAAGTGGTAGAAGATAAAATGTTTGAGTATTTGACACAAGTACATGAGAAAGTACAAACTATGAGAAACTCCAGCTCAAATTTTCATTGTTTTTGTTTTAAAGTTACTAAACTCTGAAGATAATGAGCCAACAGCTTTTACAAATAATAAAAAAATCCTGTTAATGCTTTAGTAAGCCAATTGTTTTCTATGCTAATTGATTACTTTTAAATAATGAACATACTTCATTATTTAAGTCAGGTAGTTTTTATAGTTTTTGCAATTTATGTAACACATTTTAAGGAAATATTTTATATATTCCTTTTTTTCCCTAATGTTAGCACAAACAGGAAAGCATACAAAAGTCTGCCTTTGTAGTTATTTTACTTTGTGTCTAGAGTGTTCTATGTCATTGAATTGTAATTTACATTTTGAGCCATTCTACAGGCTGTGTCCACCAGTGGATATGAGCAAACCAGCAGAAACTTTCCACAGCTTGCTCTTACTTGAAATTCTTCCCAGAGTGACTTGACTTGGAATGTTTGGTTGACTGTGGCAAAGCTGTCCTGCTTTTTCACCATAAATGGTACAGACATGAGTTTTCAGACAACAGTCAGTGGAAATTTCAGCTAATGCAAGGAACGCACCGAGGAGTAATTGCTTCCTTCCCCTCTTTCCTTTTAAATTGGATATTTCTGACATTTCTAAAGTTGTTGAGAATGCTTATGTTCCTAATCACACCATATAAATGCAGGGGAGGTCTGAACTTGTGATAAAAAGGATTTGATTTGAGGAAAAAAAAAAGAAAAAACATGTTCACACCGGCCTCTAAGAATAGCTTTCCTGGGCTGGGGAGATGGCTGTGTTGGTAGAGTGCTTATCATGTATTATTGATGATTTTAATGTCAGAGATTAGCTCCACCTGCACAGGGAGCCTGACATGAAAGAATTTTCCCAATTGCCTTAGCTGATGAATGATCCCACCACACCTCATAGATTTGAGTACTTGGTTTTCAAGTGATGGGACAGTTTGGCAAGGATTAGGAGATTGTTGGAGGAGGTGTGTTTACAGGTACCCAAAGACATGTCTCATTCCTAGTGTCATTTTTCTGTTTACAACTCGAGGATCAAGATGTGACCTTTCAGCTGTTCCTACTGCCATACCTTTGCTCTGCCATCATGGTTTCTAAATGTCGTTAACAATAATCTCCAAATTAAATACTTTTTTTTGCCCCTACAAAATAACTTGCATTGGTCATGGTATCTCATCACAGCAATAGGAATTAAGGTAGAAACTGGAACCAGGAGTATGCCATTGCTGTGAAAGGCCTGACCATATTGTTTTTTGAAAGAATTTCAAAGAGTAGGGGACTTAGGACTCAGAAAGCAATTGGGTTTGAGTCATTATGGGCCAACCTATTAGGAACTTGAAAGACAGTAGTGCTGGGACTATGTAGACAGATTACCAATACCCAGGAGGTTTCATAGAGGTGCAATACTAGCAACTGGGCTAGAGACCAGTCTTGTGATATTTTGGCAAAGAATATGGCTGATTTCTGTTCTTGTCCTAAGAATCTGCCTGAGGTTAAACTGAAGAGTATTATATTCATTTCCTTGGCAGAGGAGATTTCAAGAAAGCCTAATATTGATTCTGTCATATGATGATTAATAATCACTCTAATTCAGGTCTAAAATAAAAAAGGGCAAGCCATGCATCAGAAAATACAAATTGTACAGTGTGAGAAGAAAGTGAGCTTGAAAAAAAATTTAATGTTGGAGTGAAGTTTAGTTCTGAAAGGAATGAGAAAATTAAAGAAAGACCTGTTCTGAGGGCAAGACTTCACCAAGGTAAGCATCCAGCTTATAAGGAAGAGAGGACTGAGGAATTTTTATTTATTTCTAAAAAGCATTAGGTAAATGTAGCAGGCCAGGCTTCCCCTTAGGCTTGCAGCCAAACTTGGCATTGTTCTTTAATTTTAGTGTCATAAAGGCTACATGAATAAAGGGACTATATATACTTTCTCTTCATTTAAGGATAGCCTTTCACACACACACACACACACACACACACACACACACACACACACTCACACACACACACACACACACACGAAAGAAAGTGAGAGACTTTCTGCATGAAGTCCCTAAGGAGGCCATTTTGTGAAGCTGTAAAAGTGAATCCTGGATTGCATTGGAGATCCCAAGATGTTGGAAATGCTAGAGTTATGATTCTTTATCTAAGCAATGCTGCAGACAGGAATGGAACCATTCTAGAGAGGTAAGTGTATTGTAAGCAATTGTAAGCAGTAAAGCCAGAAGAAAAGAGCCATCCAAGCTCTTTGACATGAGATATGGAGCTATAGGATCTGGATTTTTCCATGCTGGGTTTCAGTCTTGTTTTTATTCAGGACTTCCTCTTTGTGCCCAAATTCCCACCCCCTTTTTTGAATGGTAAAGTGCATTCTGTGATATTGTGTATTGGAAATATGTAATTTGCTTTTGCTTTTGATTATGGACAGGACTGAAGTTAAGAAATTGCCTTGAGCCTCAGAAGAAATTCTTGACTTTGGATTTTTTTAAGACTATACTGAGACTGTGAAAGATGGGGATTTTTAAAGATGGACTAAATACATTTTACATTGTGATATGGCTACATGCCTATGGAGGCAAGGGAGTGGAGTATGGTGATTTGAATGAGAATGACCCCCATAGGTTCACAAAATGAATACTTGGTTGAACACAGTTGGTGGAACTGTTTAAGAAGTATTAGGAGGTGTGGTCTTGTTGAAGGAGGGGAAGGGGACGATAGGGGAAGGTGTTGAGGTTTCAAAAGGCCTGTGGTATCTTCTGTATCTCTTGTTTCTCTGCCTCATGCTTGTGAGTCAACTTGTAAGCTCTCAACTGTTTCTGCTGTGATGCCTTTGCTCTGCCATCAGAGCAAAGGGACTCCAGCCCTCTGAAACCATCAGCTCAAAAGTCAATGTTTTCCTTTATAAGTTGTCTTGGCTATGATGTTTTATCCTAACTGTAGAGAAGTAAATAAGATACACTGTAAGACTCGAAATGGTGAGAAAGCACCAGCACATGTGAAGAGATTTGCCACTACTCTTCTCCTGTGTCAGGCCTTAGGTTTTGAGATGCTGTTGTTCAACTGGATGAATTAAATTAATGAGTTTCATGGAGTCCCAGAGTAGCAGGGTCTGGTTGGCAGCAGTGACTTAACCAACGGCAAGGTGAAGTACAGTCAAAGCAGTGTCTCTTATGGTCTGACCTATAATTGTCAGCACAGGCAAAGTGATTTTTTATGATGGCATGACTTGTATAGTTTTTGAGATTGTCTAATCAACATAGTGTTTTATTATAGCAATAGAAACCCTACCTAAGACACCATGCAACATGAAGACCTGAGTTCAGATTCTGAGAACCTAAGTAAAACATCAGGTGATTCCATAAATGGGTAAACTTTGTAATGGGGAGGCAGAGAGGAGATGGGGCATGGAGGTCATCCAGCATAGCCAATCTGTGCCTTTCAAGTTCAGGTTCACTCAACAATCAGGGTGGAGGGTGATCATGAGAGACCTCTAGCCTGTGCACATGCATCCACACACACATGTATATACTTGCACAAACATACCATTTACACACTCATACAGGATGCATACATAAAATAGCAGTATGTGAAATTGAACTAGTATAAAGAAAATCTTTTTTGATAACATGAAAACTTGAACTCTTTTACTTGAAATGAAAACAGACTACATGTGTGACTCCCTTTCAGGCATGATGGTTGAAATGTCCTTCTCATCTACTCTCTGAACACAATTCAGTTATATTATATTACACCCCCATACCTTTATGCAGTACAAGATGTATACATTATCCCAATTACAACTACTGGCTGAGTGTACTCTATATCATTTCCCAATACACTGAATTTCTTATGCCAGAATAATCTGAGATCTTCTTATACAGCACTTGTACCTTTGATTTCTCTTAGGGCACCATACATTTAATAACTTCAGAAACTGTTGTAACCTTCTTCTACTCTAACACTTTGTTATTTTATATCTTATTATCCACAAATGACCCTACTTCACTCCTGAAAATTTATCATTTGGAAGTTCTTACCTTTCTTCTGTTCAAACCAGGAAACTATCCCCATCTACAACTGTACCCTCAACCCTGTTCCAGATCCTCATGTAAGAGGAAATCTGTTCACCCTATATCACCTGAGTCTTGTCTTCTCTGTCTGCAGTCAGTCAGATATTCTGTGCTACCTTTTATCTTAGATAATCTTTTCAGCTGGGACTCACTGAATGGCTCGCCAGTTAAGGCAGTTGCATCTAAAGACACCAGAGCCCTTGCGAAAAGTTTCTTCTTCCTTGCCATTGATTCAACCCATTGCATATTTTGTTGGTATTGCCTACTAATGCCTACTTTTGTTCTTACCCTTTATATACTCTCACACCAGACAGATGTAAAAGCCTCCTGATTCACAAGGGTGGATTCTGAATCATAGCTTTTTAATTTTCCTTTCTAATTATATAAATGACAAATAGTCTGGCCCTCTTTTGCTTAAGTTCTTTCATTGCTTCTAGAACACACGAGATGTAGACAAATCTTTCTGTGGGCTGTGGAATCCCCTGTGTATATCTGAAGCCTTATTAATACTACCCTTAACCATTAGTCATTATACTTCTATCTAGTGAAGGGAAGACATCCTGCTTCCTCTTGGTTGTGGATGACACCATTGTCTCTAGACTCTTGATGACATAATTAAAGAACTACATTCAAGTGGCAATTCTTGTAGAAATATCTGAATCACACAGAAGGGTCAAATGCCTCCTGGAGTGTTAGACACATTGGTTGGTTGTGGTCAGGGATATACCTGCCCTGTGTGTTGGTAACCACTTTGGGGCAGCTAGTTTCTGAGTGAAAGTTAATTTGGGTTGTATACTGCTGGTAGCAGATATTTTATAGACACCAACAGTAGTTGTGAGGAAATTAAGGGTCACTGCAAGGATTCCAGCTCCATTGGTGAAGCCAGATGACTAGCACTTATTGCTACTCATGACTAATCTAGCAAAATTATGGTATGAGGAAGAGGAATGAGCCCTGTATATTCAATGATATAATAATGAGGATCCTATTTCATTAAAATAGGGAGCTCTGACCTTTCTCAAGCTAGAGAAATAATATGTTATATGCCTACATTCTTTTAGTGTGCAAGAAAAGATTTCCAGCTACTATGTGGGTTGATATTTTACTTAATCTTTATGGTAGAGGTGGCCACCATTTTTTTTTTAATTTTGTTTTTCTGTGAGTGAAGAAATTATAATTTGGCTGCGGTACTTGAGTCTCAAAGCCAAGTGAAGTGGCTGCATCATCTAATTCCTTTGCAGCCCTCATGAGATCAGTTTAACATTTAGCACTATTCTGGTCACAGTGTGTGTTATTAACATATTAGTGAAGTGTGATTTAGTGGGAAAATAACTACCATATGACACTGCAAAGTTGATGTTCAGCTGCTCTTCACAATGCAGCCCTCTGTTTAGCTGTCACATTGACCTGTTTTCAGTTGTGCTTGGGATGAATCCCAGAGCTGTATGTACAGAGTCTGTGACCTTCTTCTGGTGTTATTTGCCCTTCGTCATCAGTCCAGTATTTCTAATGCTATCTGACTCAGAAAATCCACATTTTAATTTTCTTTCACAGTACAGGCTAGGGTGTTTCAGGCCCCAGGTGACAAAATGCTTGAATATTTTTTGTTTGTTTTTGTTTTGGGGGATTCTACTAAGAGTTTGAAAATCCCCAACAAAAGTTTGCCTGTAGGTGCCAGAGTTTATTTTTGATGAGGAATCTCTCTCCATTTTCACATCTCACAAGTATGCATGCCAGTCAGGAACGGACACCCTGGCTCTGTGGGAATGGGTTGTGGATTGTAGCCTTTCCTATAGCCAGGCTTTCTGTGTGCACTAAAGGCTGGTTATTGTCATCTGATTCTGGAATAGCTTTATGATGATCCAATCATTTTGCTCAAAATATACCTATGTGGATAGAATAGCAGGTCAATGAGGTGGAATTCCTTCTGGCCACCATAGGCTCTTCTGTTCTCTGTTAGGATCATTTCTAGCTTGGGAGGAAAGTGTAAGGGGAAGTAAAGATAGTTCCAGGAAAGAAGAGGGTAATTTCCACTCATCCTGAAAGTGAGGCTACAGTATCTGAATCCCACACCCACACATTGGAATCAGAAAGCTCTTAACCGACTCTGGCTGGGATTGTGGAACCGCAAATTTCATTCTCTTGTTTTAGCATCCACTCTGGGATTGAATTATTTAGGACAATACTTACAGGTGTCTACCAAATCCAAATTACGTTAGAAAGAACCTTAATTGGAGATGCAATGCAGAGTACTAGTAACTGGTGTGTTTCAAATTCACATTATTCTGAAGAACTTTTAACCTCTTCAGACATGATGCCTCTCACAATCTAAGACTTCTTTGTGTTTTCTTTGGCTTCAAAGCTATGCAATGCCTGAAAACACAAAGTATCTTGATTTTCCTCAATTCTCTTTATCTGTTTTCTTTCATTCAATCCAAAGTATCCTTTTGGTATATATTTATTCTGCCAATGCACAATATATGTTGAATTGTGTATAACCGTGGTTCTCAGCCTTTCTAATCCTGCAACCCTTTAATAGAGTTCCTCAGTTTGTGATGACTCGCAACCATAAAATTATTTCATTGCTACATCATAACTGCAGTTTTGCTACTGTTATGAATATTAATGTAAATGTCTTATATGTACGATATCTGATATATGACCCTGGAGGAAATTGCTAGCCATAGGTTGTGAACTGCTGGTGTATTTTTCATTCCTACCTGTTTGAAGCTTCAAAGAATTAAAAGTAACTTGCATGCTTCACACTTATGCTTGCTTAATATCTGTTTTACTGCAGTGTAACTGACATGGATAGTGATGGTGTCTAGTGGATTCTGTCCTTGGGACTTGCAGAGACATTGTTTTATCATTGTGCCACTGGCCTTCAAGGATTTTATGGATGCTGTTAAGAGATAGATACTATTGAAGTGGCTGCAAAAAATCAGAAGTGTGTGTGTGTGTGTGTGTGTGTGTGTGTGTGTAACATGAAAAATGGGCTATCAGGCCACACAAAAGTGACTCCCAGCCTTAACTGGTTCTGTTGTATCTATGCCTTTTCAACTGAAAGAAACAGTGCCCACTTCACTGGAGACTTGTGTGATTGTGACTGTGACTATCTTTTTAGTATGTCTATATAGTATGAAGCTGTGATATGAGGGTTTTTTTTAATATGTTCATTTTATACCTCTGTAAAGTATGAGAAAAAACAACTGATTATAGAACAACGCCTAGGAAAGCATTATAGAGTGTGTGTATGCCAGAACCAAAAGGATAGAGTATGTCCCTTTTGTTTAACCCGGGGATTCAAAGTAGTTTGTCTTTGGAATAACCCAGTGTCCTGTGAACAACTGGAGCTCAGAAAACAGTTGCTGAATTGCCGCCATCAGTGCAAAGCAGGCAAATAAATCCTCTGCAAGGCCCACGGCCTTCTCAGGTCTGAGTCCTTACCTGCAGCCGATTGGCTAGGTAGCATTGTTTTCTGTGGGCTTTTGAATAAAGTGAGACTGGATCACTGAGATATTAGAACATTGCATAGACCTTAACATGCTTATGAATAGATATTTTAATGGATGAAAATGATACTCTTCTTTTTCTGGTTTAGCTTATTATAGAGGTGTGGAATTGCAGTAATTCCAGGATTTGCCTTTTACTCAGTGTGGGTTTTGTAGTCTTCATGTTCACAAAGATTATTTCCTAAATAAGGGCTTTTACAGCCCTGTGGAAGCACTCAGTTTCATCCAGTGTCTACCTGAGAGAAAGAAAAAAGAAATCTCTAACCCACTGTTGAGGAGTAGTTTTCTTGAAATGGTTTTATTTCTATAAAGGAGAAGAGAAAAAGTCTCGAGAAGTGACAATGTGAGAGCCAATGCCTGGCGTTATTCCCTTTCTCAGTGACCACACTGTCCCCACACACTGAAGACACTGTAAGTCACTTCATACTTAAAGTCAAAGGACTCCTTGTGTAGGGTCTCAACGTGTCTAGTGTTACTGTTGCCTAAAGCAATTTAAGAACGCAATAAATGAATGATTCTGACCATCTTCTATTTATGTAGCCAGTGTAGAGCGACCGGGTTGTAATGGAAAAAAGCACTCAGAGTCAAAGGCCCTTGTGTTTAAAGTCAAATTTCACTATTCATCTAACTGCAGTGTTCTTATGTATAAAATAATAATATCACAGAGCCCTTAGTTTAAAGTGATCAGAACACATTTATAGAGACTGAGGAAGAGCTCAAATGATGAAGATCAAATCAGAAAATAGTCTTATACATCTGTCTAAAAAGTTAATATTCGGTCCAGGAGGAATTAAGAAACATAGATGAGGACCACATTTATGTGATAATGCTTCAAGAGTTTTCATGGAGTACTGCCATAGGTATGTATCGCTCTCTGTCTCTGTCTCTGTCTGTCTTCCTCTATGTGCATTGTTCTCTTTCAAATATCCTCTAAAGAGAATAAAACAAATTGATTTCTGTACACATTGAAAAGTGTCTTTTGCTGTTCTTTTTCTGGATAATATGACATTTATTTAAAGGGTCTACTATTTACCAGTCACTGCTGCTATTTGGTTTCATAACAACCTTACTAATTATCCAAGAAAGCCAAATGGGATCTGGGCTTTCTTGGCAAAGGGATATTGACTTTCATTAAGACTGAATTGCAATACAGACCTTCAGGCCTTTATCTGCATCCCATTAATTGGCATGTGATTTGGGAAAGTGGCTATTAATTATACAGAAGATGGTGAGTGAGTAGAAAGAATCATTCAAAGGCAAACCATGCTTAAACCTGACCGTGTCTTCAAGCACTATACACTGCATCTGGCAGCCATCAATTTGCCTAAGTGTTCAGCATCAGCTTTAGTCAGGGTTTTCAAAGGGCACATCTAGAAATGACATTAATGTCTAGATTTTTTTCACTTAGTTTAATGCTAAGACATTTTTATTGTGTTTGTATGGCTGCTTTGGTTGAAGTCACAAGAAGGGTGCACATGCAATCTTGAGACATTACGGATTGGTTTATATGACTCAAACCCTCTTTCATAAGTAGGATAGTGGCCACTCTTTTAAACTCCACTGCCATCTAAAATAGTATGTTTCCTAAATATAATGGTTCATGGAGAATCGATCCTCACACCTATTGTGAGATTTCAGCAAGTCAATTGTGTCTTGTTAAATATACACCATTTGGAAATCCATTCGAGTGACACACTTTAAAAACCCATATATAGAAATAGCTAAAAATTAGCACACATTAAATCTGATTGAACCCTCACTTTTAAATCTTATCCGTGTAATGAGTGCTTTTACAATTTGGCTATGTATTTTCAAGTTTGGCCTTTTAAAAAATGTTCTTCAAATTTTTAATTTACATCTAATGGTCTCTCTGAATTAAGTACAATGTGACTTTTAAGTACAAGAACCTAATGCAAAGTGATCATTCCCATGTAATTGTTATAGCCATTATCTACTGAAAGAATTAACACATTCTCTGATAGCCATTTTCAAATGCTCAATTAGTTGTTGCTAACTGTAATAACCCTACCATGCTACACACCATTAAAAGTCACTTCTCCTTCCCAACGGCACCTCTGTGCCTCTTAACGGTCCTCTTGGCAGCACATTCTTCCTAGAAGAGTGGTCCAGTGCCCACCATTCTATGTTCTGCCTCTGTGAGACCACCTTCTTAGCTGCTCTGTGGGACTGAGATCATAATGTATTTGTTTGCTCTGCGGCCTGTTTTTCTGGGTGTGTAGGAGCGTGTGCACACATGCATCTGTTTGTACATATGCATGTGGGTGTGTGTACATGTGAAATTCAGACAAATTTCAACTCCAAGGGATATTTTTCAGGATTCACACACCTGTTCATTGAGGGAAGATTCGCTCATGGGAATGGAATTTGTCAAGTAGGTTAGACTGAATGGCCAAACACCCAGAGTTTCGGCTTTCTCCACCTCGCTACCACTGGGGTTATAAATGTGCATTATCACACCTGACTTCCTGTGTTTTCATGAGTTCTAGGGAGTTGAACTTATGTTCTTGTGCTTGCAAAGCAAGCACTTTTTAACTGCAGTCTCCCTAGCCCCTGTGTGGTCTGTCTGTAAAGGAAAATTATTATATGTAATTGTGTGCTATATCTGCATAATTTTCCAGTGTTAAAATCTATTTCTCAGGATGCAGGTTCACAAACTGGCTTTGAATATTAGGTGCTACTCTTAAAGTTACATTGGAGACAGGAGGGTAGAGGGTTTTCCAGCTCCATCTGTGGTATGGCAGGTGATCTGACTGTGTTCTCACTGCTTTCCTTGAAATTCTGTTACATGTGTGTCCATGGAGGAGAGACATTTCTCACAGTTCCATGGGTCACATCAACTGCAAAGCAAATAAGGTTGTTTTTATTAAATGGTGAGCTCTCTCTGTGACAGGATCCCCCAGCAAATAGGCCACTGTGATCTTAGAACGTATTCTTGAGAGTTTTCCAGCTGCAGAGAGCAGTCAGTGCTTTCCAAAGTGTGGCAGTAGCATTGTCCACTTTAATGTGAAGTTGGGTTTGTGAGTGCTGACTTCCTAGCAGGAACCCAGACTTCTCTGCCAAGCTCTCTGGAGAGCCTGAGATCCTGCATTTAACCCACCTTTGGGGATCTTTAACCAGTGACTTCTCTTTGTGGCATTTTAGGTTGTGACTTATTTCTATGAAGATTTTACAATTAATGTATATAATATACAGCTAAATGAGTGTTGGTATATATTTTTACATATTTTATATTTTATATATTTTATATTTTAATATATTATTTATAGGACAATGGAAGTAAAGGAATATTGTCTTGATATGTTTTTTTTGTTTTCTATAAAATAATGCTTCAAAATTTTATCTCTGCTTAAATGCACAAAGATACATACATACATACAGACAGACAGACACACAGACACACAGACTTTAGAGGGCGTACAGGTGAAGCTAACTACGTTGGTGTAAATTTGGAACCAATTTCTGAAATCAACATAAATACTGTGATATTTTAAGTAGTTGATACAATTTCCATTATTAATGCAATGATTTATTCATTAATGGTTAATTATGAGACATTACTTAGTATAATTAAATGGATCATGTTTTATGATGCATATTTTCTTCAACTAAGCATTAGCTAATTGTAGTAAAGTTATTACGTGTACTGATTGCCTGCTGCACTCATTTTCTTGCTCTTTACAGACATTTAATTTGAAATACATCTTGTGTGAATCAGTTATTTTCTTCGCTTCCGAGTGATCTTGAGCTTAAATGAAAAGTTTTTCTTCTCCTCCAAAATTTAATTTATTTCATCTTACATAAAGGATATGTAATTTCAAAGTACAATATAAGTGGTTTTGCAAGATATGAGTCTAAGATGTATTCTCCGCCATCTTACACACTTTTATATTTTATCCAGTTACACTCGTTTGGATAAGGTACCCATTAGTCTATTCCTGTAGTAGTTGAAGGTCAGCTAGAAATATAAGCTTGAGCACAATGTTCTATTTTAATTAATGCAGTAGGTCAGTTTCTGTTGAATCAAAAGAAAATAAGACCTCTTCAACCAAAAGCTAGTGCAGCACAGTGCACATACTTATTTGTAGGCTGAATTTACTTTACTTGCTTGGGGTTTTTCTTCACACTCCGAGCCATCGTCTAGTAAGGTTCCTTGCCATATATTATCTGCCTGCTTGTATGGATTCATCCACCCAACCCATGTCAGTCTGCAAAGCTGTGTCACCCTCAGCCTTTAGGTTCCTGTTGAAGCAAGTCCTAGCTCACCTTGGCTTGGTCCGTGTGTTTAATATAGGTGTCACCACAGTCTGTTACCTGAAGACTTATCATAACTTACATGTGGCCATTTACTTACTTCTTGTCTGTCTTTCTCACTGGACTGCCAGCAACTTGAAAGTATCTCTCATGCAAACATTTGCATCAGCAGAACGTAGCGGAATACCTGGCCTGCAAGGTACACTTACAAGTATATATTGTAAGGGAAGAATGGATGGGGAGATGGATGGTAAAAGCTTTTGAGTAGTGGGAGATGGAACGCCCATGGCATGCTAATGTGACATACTGCCTGTCTCCTCAGTGGCAGGGAACAAATAAACTTTAGTACTAATTTACCCTTCACTTAAACTACAGAAGCAGAACTGATGAATTGGACTAAGGATATTGTGGTTTGCGTTGGCTTCTGATATGGTTGAACTTTGCCGGCTTTGTTGTATGTGACTTGCTCAACACCTTAAATGCCATTTTCTTTCTTAATTTTGAGCACATTTTATTCTTTTTTTTTTCCACAAAGAATGATTCATGAGTATAATTTTGTTAACAGTGTTATAATTTACTTTTTATACCATGCTGACAGAAAACATATTATGATTTGAAATTTGTGAAGTGCCAAACCTGATGAAGTATTCGGTAGCATTGGGGAGAAAATGGAGTCACTGGGCCCAATTCTTAAATTATGTAGTTAAATGCCTCTATTAGATAAGCTATTAGTAAAGCCGGAAGATTAAAATTGGCTGCCATTTGTACTTAGACACATACCATTATCAAATTCCTTAGTATTCTATTTTAAAATAGGAGAAAAAGTTATGGAAGAATGAAAGTACTTTCAATTTAGAGGGCATGTGATGGTTATACCCTGATAATTAAAAGTCAGAGAATTCCCAGATAGTCTGCTCTCTAAAACATAATAAGGTAGAAATAGCTTTGCATATATTTGAATCTTCATGAAAACAACTTTTGTGATTGCATTTTAAATGTGCAATTTCACAGTGAAAAATCATTTTTCAGTGCATCATTTAATTAGTCAAAACAGGGTAAGCATCCTATTTTCAATATTTGAAATAATAATAAAATATGGGCTAGTTTTTATCTTTATTGTCACATCCCATTTATTCAATTTTGAAAATTCTCGAGGCATTGGGTAACAAGACTAACATCATAAAACTAAATGCCACTGATTAAATTACTTATTCTATCATTTCTAAGCAATAATATAGGCATTTTAAACATACTACACAGTCACTTTGCAAAAGAACATTAATATCTATATATTTTACAAATGAGAAAATTGTGTGCCCAAATAACTGCCCTAAAACTATATTGCTACAAAAAAATCCTAGAATGAATTGATGTGTCTTTAAATCTTAAATCCTTTTTTATTGTATCATACAGTTTCTGGAAAATACCGTCTTCACATAAAATAATATACAGACACATTCTTAGTTTGCACTTTCCGTTCAGTAAATCAGCAAGCATTTATGTGGGTTACTGGTACTATGGCTAGTTGAAAACTATCCATGAGCCTTGTCTCCAGAGACCTCATTGTGTAAAGCAAGATTGTTGCTGGCAGCTGTGAATTTCTGCACATGCTTTGGTTCTTCTGGGACTTCATCAACACTATTTTACTCATTGCTTCGTCTCTGGTTAATTCGAGTGTGAATGGTCTACTTCCCTTAGAAAAACCCTCAGTGAACCTTACTAAATTGTCTTGGCAGGAGACAATTTCCCCTCATGAATCAGGTGGGAATTTTGAGTGAGTTCAAGCGGGTGATCGACATAGAGAGTGCAGTGTTGTCTGATACCTTCAGAATATATGAATTATTTAAAGTGACTAACTGTGTCATCAGCTATCAGCAGGATTAAAACCACTTCAGATCTCCAGAGTCTCCATTCTGTCTTTAAGTCCTGAAGACTGGTTATCTGATAGAAGGTCCTGGGGGTCCTTGGCAGTGTACAGGTGGCATTCTCTGTGGCTGCAGTGATTTTGCTGCATTGGCAGCTCTTACTCATGTTGTATGTCTGGCTAGAGTCAACTTTACTGCCAAAGGTCTTGTCCACTATTCCGATCCCTATTAGTTATTGCTCCTCAGAACTATTTTAGCCCACATTGGTTTTCACAGTTCGTTGTTCTCTCAGCCTTTGCATGCTTGTTTATCTTTATCTTCCTCATGACTCAATTTCCAAATAAACTGTAGACATGCAATGATTAAGGTTCATACTCACACACTCATTCACCTTCTGTAAAAAAAATCTAGTAGTGTCTATAAACAAGTGTCATTTAATGTCTATACACAAGTGACATTTGATATCTAATTATTGTTGCAGGATATTTGATAACACCATAAGCCTGAGATTGTGTTATTTACTGAAAATACCTGTCTGTCGTTGTGCTGTGCCTTGGCCCTTAACATACATCTTTAATTCCTGTGGCTGAAATACAGACAACCCTAAGTGCACATCTTTAATCCCAAACAAAAAAGATAAAGTTAGTTTGTAGACGGAAGCACCCATGTTTGAAAGTGATGTATAATTGAATGGTGGACAAAGTGACAAATCAGAGAAAGATTTGACAGAATAGGATATGCCCAATTCTCTTGAGAAGAGAGAGGAAAGGGAAGCTACTTAGGGAGAAGAGGGGGCAGAGGAAGGAGGAAGGAAAATGAGGCAGTTTTACTGGGAGAGCTTTACAGAGAAAGGTTGAAGAGAACGTGAGCTAGACACAGGTAAAGACAGAATGAGTCAGAGACTGATCAAAAACAAATTGCCAGAATTAGTATGAGACCAAGCAGAGCAATTTAGTAAGAAACCAAGAGAAGCCAGATTAAGTCAGTCAGCTTGGGGAGGTCTTTGATCCAGAACAGCTGAGTTGAACCAACCAGCCAGAGTCCAGAAAGAACTAGAAAGGGTAACCTAATTCAACAGTAAGTCTTAGATGCTGAAAACATTCTAGGTCTAGATAAGATTGTACAGAGGCTAGAAGCTTCTAGGAGTAGGCCTGGGACAGTAGGTGGAGGCAGAAAGCCTCTGAGACAACAGTTACCGATAGGAATATAAAAGTTATATTTACAAATTATACTTAATCAACTGAATTCCTATGTAAGGATTACAGTTTCTAGGTAACGTTAGTAATATTCATTTAACTTCTTTTAAGCTGAGACCTTGTTAGACGAACAGGGAGAAGCTACTTTTGAGAATAAGAAGAAATACTTAATCAGGGATACCTACTTGTCCAATCAGACAGAGCTAAGGATCCAAACATTCTACTTGGAATGACTCTTTAATGTGAGAGTGTGTCTTACACTTGATTTCAGGCTTTAATTTTGACAATCCACAAAAGCTCGATTGATTCCATTTTTTTTTAAATAAAAGAACTTGTCATGCTGAAATCAATTAAAGGCTTAATTGAACATAAAATGTATATATAATATCACCATTAAGAATATGTGCACTGCTATTTTGTTCCATTTAATCTAACTCTCTTTTTGGATTTTCATCACAGGCTGTGTACCTTTATATTTGTTTGTCTTTAAGAGATAATAAACATTATCTATGCTTGATTTCCTTAAATAACCCACTATCAGGACACAATTGTAAATATATGTACATATATATATTCAGTTTTTGGTGATCTAAGAGACAGCTATAATATATCGGAATAACACTTATTATTCTTTAAACTAATACTAAGTTTTTCAAATTACTCTTAGCACTGAACAATGTCTGGAGATGAAGGGGTGACTGTTTTCTTTATCTGCAATTAATAGTTGTAGTTATTTGAATGAGACTTGTCTTTATAGACTCATGTATTTGAATGTGTATTCCCATGTTGATGGGGATATTTGGGAGAGTTTATGTAACCATCAGGAGGTTGAGCCTTGCTGGTTGACGTACATCACTGGGAAGAACTTTGAGAGTTTATAGCCTAGCCCAGCTACTTTCTGCTACATGTTTGTGGCTGAAGATGTGGTCACTCAGCTTCCTAATATGGCCATCTGTTGTTATCCTACCCTACCTTTCTGGATTCTCTATCCTGAACTGTAAGCCAAATAAATGCTTCCTTAGCCGTGGAGTTTTATCACTGCAACAAAAAGTAACTAGTACTGCAGACAGCAGTGTTCTCCTGATTTCTGCCTTGTGTCTTACCTTGCAGTTGAAGTGACTGTCTGCTGCTCTGTGGACAGAATTGGCCTAAATTCAACCTTTTCCTGAAAGAGAAAGCTGTTCATTTTGCCTAAATATTTTCTTATTGTTTCTATTTTAGTGTATTTTCACTCCACATCCCAGGTTGTGCTTTTTGTTTCTTTTATCTTTTGTTCCAACTAGAGATTTATTTTAAAACCCTGGCCATTCCAAGATCCAAACATTCTAAATAATCCCACCATCTAAACAGGTTTCTAGAGATTCAGAAAGCTAAAACGATGAAAACCATGGGAGTAGACAGGGGCTGGCAGGAAGATACTGAATTTCTGTTGCTATAGTGTTTCTCTTACTGATTTCAGTTTGTGAGGTTTCAGGATTCTTGGAAGATATCCCATCTAACCCTCCCCACCTGCATGTGTAGAAGAAAACCTCATGATCATTTAATATAATATAAAAATTCTAGGTAGCAGTGGCCCCTCTTACTCTGGCAAGTGTCCTAGTGTCTGCTTCAGAAGCTTGCGAGCACAACTCCAATGTCATCTCTGTTGTGTGTGCTCTCATGTGTCTATGTCTAGATGGATATTACAAAACACTCTCCCATCTGCTCACCCAGAGTGCTCTTAAAGCAGACTTGTAATAAATGAACAATGTTCTGAGAAGTGCTTCTGTATTTGTCCAGAATGCCCTGCTGCCACATGATGCCTCTTCCTGTACTTTCTGCTGTCCGTGTCTTGTTTCTCTGCCTTCTTTCATATCGCACTACTGTCTTTAGGCTTCTCTGGCCTCTTTAGCTCTCTCCATTTCCTTTTGATCTTTAGCCCACTGACCGGGTCTTATGATGTGTCACACTTGTTAGCCCAACTCATGTTGTGTCTCATGACTTTTGTGTGTCACTCTAACCTTTTGGTTTTAGTGGTCGGGTGGTTCTCGTCTCTGCTAGCTTTGATGGTTCTATAATTAAGTGTGAGTTAATTTTTAGCCATGCTGTTTATGAAACCTCTATGTCATACATCATGTCTCTGCTGATTATGCCTTCTTAGTGATGTACTCCTATCAGCTATCATTACTGATACATATCCGTACATCACCACAGGCATCTCCAAATAGCTCATTCCTTTTTTATATATGACACTTTTTGTTTGTTTGTTTGTTTGTTTTTTGAGACAGGGTTTCTCTATGTAGCTCTGGTTTTCCTGGAACTCACTCTGTAGACCAGGCTGGCCTCGAACTCAGAAATCTGCCTGCCTCTGCCTCCCAAGTGCTGGGATTAAAGGCGTGTGCTAACACTGCCTGGCTATACTACACTTTTTAAAAAACTAAAGTTTATTCAGAAACTTTAGAGCCCCGTGAATAGTCAAAACTTAGCTACCTCTAGCTGCGTATTCAAATAAATGAATGACTTTTCTTTTTGCTTCTTTTTATGTCTCTGAATTATGTTCCAACATAACTAGCTACTTTCTGCATATAAAATTCTTATTCCTGTTCTAATGAAGACAAAGTGTTTCCTTTCAAATTGCTGTTGAATTTTAAAGATAATTTTAGATGTAATTTACCTCATTCATGATTTGAAAATGATTATATACATTCTTACTCCCTAATACCTCCATTGTTTGATTGCTGTGAGGAATAGTCAGTAGTCTCTATTGTCCCTCTGTAAAACCTTTTTTCCTGTAGTTTTTATATGCAGATCCTTGATCAGGGGCCTCATTCCCTTTCCTGGAGGAATAAGGAGCTGGCTCTTCATGCATATCCTCTTGCCAAGTGAGCACTTTTATAGTTATCTTTTTTTAAAATATGTCACTCTGGATAAGGTACTTTTAAACTTAAAATCATTCGGTGTCTTGAGAAAAAATAAAAGCACAATCTATTTCTGCTTACTTTCTCAAGAAAAATTACCCTGCTCCCAGTAAAGTCAAACTGACTTGTGGCATTCTGTACACTGGCATTTGGTTCACAACACCCTGATTTTTTTTTTTTTTTTTTATGTTGTATCTTAGTCTGGAATACTCTGATTTGGTCTGATTTGCAAAAGCCTATTTGCCCTATAGATTGACCACTTCTCAATCTTCTGTAACCATAGAAATATTTTATTATCAGAAATCAGTTAATATGTAAAGTGAAAAACTCACCAAATGTATTTAGGGCAAACCATATTGTCCTTTAAGTGTAGTACCTCTGAGAGCTTTAATTGCTAGGCATGCCATTAGCAATTGAGTCCCGTACCACTGAGCCATCTACACTCTGGCCCACTCCTTGTGAATCACTTACAAAGAATGGAATGTGCCAGTCTGGGTGTGTAAATCACCACCACACTACTGAGAACTGAAGTGTCTGTGAGGCAGGATTGTCCCGAGGACGTGGGGATGCTGTGAGTTTTCACGTGGGTTTGATCTGTCAGAGGGACTCTTATTCTAAGTGAGAGTATTGAAATAGGTTTATGTTCACTCATAACCTGCAGCTGCTAACTTTTGAACTGGGAATGTAAAACAAGCAGAACCATTTGAATTGCCTTTGGTGAGATGAAAGCATTCTGGCCGAGAGAAGCAGCTGCAAGATCCCCAGTTCTTAAGCTTCCCCGGGGCTGTCAAGTGCAGATGGATAGGTGGGACACTTGGAGATCTGCCTTTCTGGCAGAGAGTCAGTGCAGAGAATGAGATTCAGGGACGGAAAATGGAGCTCACATTTCGACCCTTGGGTGAAGGGAGGAGAACAGCAGCAGATTCACAACTGCTTTCTAGGTATCCTGCGACCTCAGGGTGGCCTTTGCTCTTTTCCTGGATGAAGAATCAAGATCAGCGATTTAAACTGAGATGCACGTTACCAGCATACAGTGTAGGGAAGTAACAGTACAGAGGCCGAGGTGCTGCAGAGGTCTGAAAGTCAGAGGAGAATTGTCCTGCGTTGAGTTTCAGTCCCAGAATTTGCTGTTTCCCCATTTGACATTTATCCAAGATACATTCTAAGGACAAAATAATTTGGATTTCTTGTGGAAACTGGCTCCCCCAAACAGAAAACACACACACACACACACACACACACACACACACACACACACACACACACACAAAGGAATTCAAGAAGATATGTTAGTAATTAATGCAAAGATTTTTTTGTTTACTTTAATGGTTGCTGTGACAATATTCCTGGCAAGAAGCAACTTGGAATTTATTTTGAAAAGAATTTTGTTTCGTCTGAGATATGGTCTGTCCAGATAGAAGGCATGGTGCAGACACCAAACGGCTGTTCACATGTTGTCTATACTTGGGAAGCACACAGAGGTGAGCGCTGGGCTCAGCCAAGCTTTCTGTTTTATTCCTCTGTTATTCAATTTCCAATCTATGGGTGAGTCCTTCCTCCTAACTTAGAACCTTTGAAACACCCACGTGGACACACCCAGAAGTGTGTCTCATAGATGATGAGATGGTGATTCAGAATAGCCATCCTAACAGGCATTTCAAGGATAAATGATATTTTTAAATATCAAGGAACCATAAGATGATGGCATATAGTAAGCAAGCTCATGTGAATGCTGGATTAGAGACCATCCATCCTTCTAAGCTTCAGCAGCTCAGAACCTAGCAGCCCTTTGTGCATATGCTACATCGCCATTAATAAGTAGAATATTGTTTCCACCTAATGTCACCCAAATCCTGTTTAGCTTATATATAATATGGTTTTAAAAATACGATATGTAGTATAAGTGGACACACACACACACACACACACACACACACACACATACACACACGAGTGAAACATTCTCAATAGTTATAGAGACATATTTTAAAACAATGTAGTAATCAAAGAATTTCCCAGGTTGTATGGATTTCAGAAGTAGTTACTTATTTCAAGCAAGTTTTTTTTTTGCTGTGAATAAATAAAAGAATTTAAAATATCAAGTTTTATTATAACCATAAAGGTGTTGGTAAAATGATTCAGACAACAGTTTTAATTTAAAATAAGTCTTTTAAGTGAGTTTGGCTATTCTGAATAATCTACTTGAATTGATTGCTTAACATACTCACTGTAGTCATGAGCAAAAGACCAAAACAGCATACTTCAGTAAAAAAAATATGATAAAGATATATTTTTGAATGGAGGTTTTAGGTATGGCAAGATGGGAAGAATCCATGTAGAATTTTCTTTGATCAAGTCTGTTTTTGTTGTTGTTGTTTGTTTCTTAGTCACTCGCTGTTCGTTTTCCATTCAAACAGAGCATTCTTCTAGAGAGTTCACATGGTCATTCCTCATGAAGAACTTCACCGTGCTGTGAATTAAATGTTAATTTATTTTTAGCTTTTCTTTTATTTCCAAGATTATAATATGTGACGAGGTTGACTTTTAATGGTCCATTTTGCATTGAAAAAAAGATTCTAGTGACATATTTCACAAAGTATTTAGGAATGTTTGATTTAAAACATATTAGTAACTATTTAAGTGCCAAATAAAAGGATCTATTTTATGGGAACTGGTCTTGGTGGCATTCTTAGAACCTATAGTTTAACTTACAGTTCTCTCTTAATATTGTTATCGTGTGAATTTGGCCAGATGCATAATGACATATTTCAATATTTTCCAAGCTTTTCACTTCCTTACAAACCCTCCTTCTTCCTGCCCTACTCAATAGTCTGTAAATCTCTGATGTATTTTACTATTTTGATGCTTTCTTCTCTTGCCTGTATCTGTCTAGTGATTAGACCCTTTGGAATCGTGGCATATACATATACATACATGTACACATACACATACATATATGGTATATATTTGCATACACATGCAAATTGGCTTTACTTTGTTTGCAATGTGCATCTCAGAGTCTCCCATGTGTATGTTATTTATTTACTTAGATTGATAACTTACATTCCTGATTTTTGAGACAAGAGCTTACTCATGTAGATCAGACTGACCTTGGATTTGTTATATGTATGAGGGTGACCTTGAACTCCAGGTCTCCTTGCTTCTCAAGAGCTTGAGTTATAGAGATGCAACAACATACCAGGCTCTAGAGCACGTTAGCAATTGATATGTCCCACTGCTAAGTTCTTTGTTTGCCCGTTTGACCAATGACAGATATGGTTTATAAGTTCAGATAATTATGCATAATCACCACTTGTTGACTTCTATATGAATAAAAAATTTCAACCAAAATAGCTTATAGAGATCAGAGAAAGCCCTGAGAGAGATTAAAGTCCTGAGTGAATGTGTGTGGTAACATGAACTGGCCATGTCAAAGACCCCAGAGCCTCAGACCCATGGAGGGATGGCAAAGCCTTCTTCCTGTGGTGAGTAAGATTGAGAGACAGCAAATCCTTTCTCAGGGGACTGAGTGTGAATGTTGGCAGCGTATGCAGAAAATGTCCATCATAGCTTCTCCCTTCTGGATATTTATGACTTAAAGACTGCTCCTCTACAGAGATTACACTTACCAAGATTAGCCAAACCTACCTCCTTGATCCAGCTGTACACCATAAGCCTTGGCTCTTGATTTATCTAACTATAATGACTCCACAATCTTATTCAGCTCAATTAAATAACCATGCCTCTGTGTTTAACTGTATAAAAAAAACTGTTGATCTTCCTTGGTGCTATGTGGCCTCAGAGCTTAGACTGCTAAATACTATCTATCTTTCTGTGTGTCTGTCTGTTCGTCTTTTCTTCTTTCCCTTGCCACCCCAGTTAGGTCTGTCCCCAGAGCCATTTTAGTTGCTAGATCCCATGGCAAGAATGTGTTTGTTTACCTTCTCAAGAAAATCAGCAAATTATTAGCAAATTATCTTTGATGTTTGTTGTGTCATTTTGCATTCCCATGGTAAATAAAAGGGTTTTTCCTGTGGTGTACTGGCGTTGGGCATAAGCTGTACTGATGTGACTTGTTCTTGTGGCAGTGCAATCTTTACTCCTTTGAGAAATTCGTTCTTCCTACTAATATACCTATTTTTAACTGATGTTGTCTTGTTCCATTAGTAGAGACTTCCAGTAGATGTTGAAAGGTAAGTCATCCTTGGCTTGTTCCAGATGTTCGTGTAAAAGTCTTGAGTTTCTCACCATTGAGCAAAATGGTTGGCATGTGATTTTTCTCTTTGAATTCTATTACTTTTGCTAAAATCAAAAGTCATTGGTTCACAAGGGAAAAAAAGGCTTCATTTTGGAATTTTTATTCGTATGTATCCTTGCACCTTGTTCAGATTTGCTTCCATGCTGTTCTCTTCTGCTACCACTCCTCATTTCTTGTCCTGTCCCTCCTTTCAAGTAGTGTCTGCACTCAAGTCACTTAACACTCTTACTCTCTCATGTTTCCTTCCTCTCTCCTTAGCTTTCTTCCTCCCCTGTGCCTCTCAGCTCATATGTCAAGTCATTGATATATGAGAGAAAATGTGGTGCATGTTTCCGGAGCCTTTTTTCTTATCTTGACTAATGTTATGATTCCTAGTCCCAATCGTTTCCTGCAGATATTATAACTTCACTCTTCTTTATTTAGATATTTACTATTTAAATACATTTAAAAATATAAATCAGTTTCGTCCTTCCTTTTCCTCCCTTCATGTCCTCTCTCAAATTGATAGCCTTTTTTTTGGTCAATTAGCATTGTTACCCACACACATTTATGAATATACATGTATGCACAATTATATAAAGACAGCCTGCTGAATCTGTTGTTGTTGCAGTGTGTATACAATATCAGAGCCAATCACTTTGCCCTGGACAAGCAACAAGGGGATTCATCCTTGGGTGAGGCTAATGGTCGATATCTTAGCTGTCATCAGTTACTAGTAGTTCTCTATACCTAGGAATGGGACCCTGTAAAACTGTCTTTTACCTGTGAGCACGTCTATTGATATTGCTAGATTTCTGGTCTTTTTCAGGCAGCTGTTTTTAGGAAAGACTGGTTCACAGGAGACTTTCAAGATTCTGGTCCTTACAATCTTTCTGCTGTAGCCACACTTATCTGTGATTATAAGGATAAAACTGAGAATGCACTAAGGAGTTATGTTGGTCTACCAAAGTGGTGGTGTTCTTCTTTATGGCTGAATGGAATCAGATCCTATAGATAGATCCCATTTTCCTTATACATTTACTTACTAATGGTCATCTAGACTAGTCTACTTCTTATTTATTGTGAGTAGATTTTCAATAAGCAGGATATGCAAGTATCTGTAGTGTATATGCAAGTATCTGGGTATATACCGAGTAGTGATATAATTTGGACATCCAGTAATGTACAATTTACACTTTTAAGAAGCCTTGTTATATTCTCATATTACATGCAGCAGCATGCCTTCCACACCTGTGAAGGTTTCTCTTTCCATTTGCTTACTTGCACTTATTTATTTTCTTCATAATAGTTCTTTGACTTGCATGTTATGGATTCTCAAGAAATCTGTCTTCCTTGATGGCTCAGGATGTTGAACACTTTGAAACATTTAGTGAAATTTATATTTCTTCCTTTGGGAACTGTTGGTTCAATTCATTAGCCCGTTTACTGATCAGATTAGTATTGTAAAAATGTATTCCATGTTAAGAAGCTTGCTTCTGTTGCTATTTAATTGAAAGCTCTTTATCATAAACAAGTGTTGGATTTTTGTCTATTGTTTATTCTCCATATATCAGTACGGTTCTGTAGGTTTTGTTTTTCATCTGGTTTTCCTACTTGCCTATCTAGGAAAACCCCACTTGGTTGTAGTTTATGATCCTTTTAGCACATTTTGGTCTCTGTTTGCCAGCAGTTTGCCAAGCTCATTAGTATCTCTGTTCATAAGAGGTAATGATCTATAGTTGGCTTAACTTCAAGTAGGATTTAAATATCACATATATTCTTACTCTACTGATGAATGTCACATTGTTGTTAGGTCCTTTATTCTGGATGATATATTCAGATGATAGAATTTCACTCTTTAATGGCATCCCCACATGGTCTCACTGTACTTAATGGTTTTTCTTCTGATATAAGAGCAACCCACCAATTAATCATCTAAAACTATTGTCTTAGGGTTTTTTTTTATAAACCCTAAGTGTTTACAAGTATAGGAAATGTAATGAAGACATCTTTGTTTTCTATGTGTTCACTGTACTTTTGAACAAATTCCTGAAATAATTTTATTCTTTTGGTGAAAATTGAATGATGTCTTTATTTATTTATAATTATTATATATAATTTGATCAAAATTTTCAAATTTGGTTGTTTTCTTTTGGACAGTTCTAATCTATATTTAAATTCAAGTGTCATGAGCAAGTACTATATTTAATACAGGTCTGTGGTGGTTTGAATAAGTTTGCTCCCCCTCGAAGACTCATGTGTTTGAATGCTTGGCCCACAGATAGTGGCACTATTAGGAAGTGTGGCCTTGTTGGAAGAAGTGTGTCACTATACGGGTTGGCTTTGAGGTCTCCTGTGCTCCAGCTCTACCCACTTTGGAATCAGAGTCTCTTCCTAGCTGCCTGTAGAAGACAAACCCCTTCTGTGGCCTGGAGATCAAAATATAGAATTCTTGGCTGCTTCAGCACCAAGTCTGCTTGCCTGCTGCCATGCTTCCTACCATGATGATAATGGACTGAAATTCTGAAACTATAAACCAGTACCAACTAAATGTTTTTCTTTGTTAGAGTTGCCTTGGTCATGGATTCTCTTCACTGTAATGAAACCCTAACTAAGAAGTTCCTTTCATTCTATTTAATCAATGTATGTTAGTATACCATCAAATTTGAATGAAATGAAAAAGAATGAAGCCATCCATTTCTATCTCTGCATTAACTTAAATACATTATTAACTCAGTGTTCACAGCAAGTCACAGAAACACCAATAGAATTAGAGTTGATCCAAGCATGCACATGTTTAATTTAAATTTCTGTTTAAAATATAATTACATTATTTCCCCTACTCTCTCTTATTATTCCTATGCCCACCACACCCCTACTTCCTCCCAAATTCACTGGGCTCATTTTCTCTTTAAGCATTGTCATACAACATTTGCTGGTCTCACATTTCTATAGGAAGATGTGCATGTGGGGCCCTGTGAGGTTTTACCCATCTCTAGTCAAATGTCTACTTATGTTAGAATTGTTCAGACCTTATTTAGGCTGCCATGTTGTTGAGATCATGGTGTAGCTTCCCATCACAGCAGAATTCCAGGTCCCGTGGTCTGTCCCTACTTTTGTGATATTCTCTGAGTTTTAGGTGTAGGCATTGTGCTGTAGTTGTATTAACTGGGGCTAGGCACCCTACAATCCAGTGGTCTCTGCATTTTAACCAGCTGTGGCTGCCTATAATAGTCTCAGTCTGTTGCAAAAAAGAAGGTTCTTTGGTGGTGGAGGGGTGAAGGCTATACTTGTGTGTGGGTATAAGGATAAGTACTTATAATGCAGTTACAAATTATACTGGTTTAGAAAAGTAGTGTGTGTTGTGTGGATTTACACATGTTTTTGGTTAGGAAAAGGTAATGATAATACAATTAGTTCAAAAGAATAAATAACATTTTAAAGCTCTCAGTTCTGGAAATTTATTATTATTATTATTATTGATTATCATTATTGAGTATTATTGGGGTGCTCTCACTAGAGTAATTTTCTGAAGACTTAGACTAGGAGAATTAAAAAAGCCTATATTCTTGTAATTTACATTTGACATCTTAATCCACTAACAAAACTTCAAATACTGCCAAAGATAAGGAATCAGAGTTTTTGAAACTTGTGCCATTTTCCTTAATGAAATTAATGGGAAATTATTGTTATTATTTACACCCAAGTTGTTCTAAGCCCTTATTCTGCATTATTGTAAATACATAATCATTGCAGTAGGTGAAATTATGTTGACTGCACATGAATGTGGTGGCCTGGTTGGCTTTCTTGTGTGTCCACATGCTGTTGCTTGGAAGAATTATAAGACTCTACGTTGCATGCCATGGGGGTTCAGGGTAAACATTATGAAGCTCACATGGGTAAGCTTTTATTATTATTACTATTATGTTATTATACTATGATGATGATGATGATGATAAATGAGTCTCAAAATATCATTACAGTGTTTGTTTTTCTTTTTGGTTATTTCCCATTTTAAGAAACTGATTTTAAAAATTCTCCCTTACACAAACAGACACACACACACACACACACACACACACACACACACACGCACATACACTCTCACGTGGAATAAATACATAAATAAATAATAAATGGCTCATAAAACATTATCCCTTGGAGGTTTTACAGTGCACTATTGTCATTGAGAAGTCTTTTACTGTTAAACCTAAATAGCCAATGTAGACAAATAGTTCTGAGACCTTCTTTCATGACTGAGTAAGATTGGGGTGGCAGTTGTTAGAGGTAATTCTCATTGGACTCCTGTGCTTTCTGGGCAGACTTGGTGACCTTGGTAGTTCTAGCAGCCTTCTTGTCCACAGCTTAGATGACTTATATAGCAATGATCTTCCTCATGTCACATACAGAAAACCAACACAGTGGAGGAGAATCAGAGAAGCTATAGACACATGTGGACTTGCCTGGAACCATAACAACAATGCCTGCATCACCAAATTTCAGGAATTAGAGCCATCTTCTCAGCTTTTTACCAGAATGATAATCAATTTGTGTGTGTGTGTGTGTATGTGTGGTGTGTGTGTGTATGTGTGTGTGTGTGTGGTGTGGTGTGTGTGTGTGGTGTGGTGTGTGTGGTGTGTGTGTGTGTGTGTGTGTGTGGTGTGTGTATGTGTGTGGTATGTGTGTGTGTGTGTGTGGTGTGGTGTGTGTGTGTGGTGTGTGTGTGTGTATGTGTGTGTGTAGTGTGGTATGTGCATGTGTGTGTGTGGTATGTGTATATGTGTGTGTGTGTGTGTGTGTGTGTGTGTGTGTGTGATTTGTTTTGTTTTGTTCTGAGACAGAATTTCACTGTATAGCTCTGGCTGTCCTGGAACTCACTATGTAGACCAGGCTGGGCATGGACTCACAGATTATCTGCCTGCCTCTGTCTCCCAAGTGTTGGGATTAAAAATATGTGTCATTGTGCTCAGCAATCAATCTTATTTTTAAAGCTCAGCAGTCTTTCGAGTTAAGTGAGCTAAGTGACAACCAGTATAGGGGCATAGCCATCACTAATTTTGCCTGAATGATGTAGAATTATTTTGAGGAAAAGCTACCTGCTATCATTGATGTGTCATTTTTGCTGTTCCCAGCAATGTTATCATGTCTAACATTTTGGCAGGCATGTTCTTTATGTTGAAACTCTATGTCCCTGGAAGAATTTTACTCAAAACCTCATGTCAGATTTCAGCAAATCTACCTCAGTTGTGATATTGGCTGGGGTAAGGGTAACCTCCATTATCTGCCTTGAAATAACTAGACTCTACTTGGTTCACATCGACAATACCATTATCATCAATTTTATAGACATATTGGAGAAGCAGTTGCAAAGGCTTTTGTCAGTTGGATGAGTCGGTGGCAGGATACAATCCAAAGCTCTCAGCAGTATGGTCCCACTGGCATCCTCATCTTTTGAATCAAGGCGTATTGGCACTTGTCTTCAGAATGTTGTCAACATTCCAACCAGAAATTGACACAAATGCTACTATGTCAGGATTGTTCCCAGTGTTCTTGATTAAGTGTTTATTTCCTTAACAATTTCCTCCTATCTTTTTTGCCTGTAGGTAGCTTGGTGGAATCTGTTTTGTTGACACCAATATTTAGCTGTTTCATATTCAACCTGTACGCCAGAATGCCATGCTTACAGGGCTGCCCACTTCTAGAGATAGCAGCTTCAAATCTGCCAGCACCAGCAGCAACATTCAGGGTCACAAGTCAGACAGAAGTGCAACTGTAATGATGTTTTTGATAAAATCTGTGTTCTGGAACATCTACGATAGTCATACATTTGCTGGTCTCAAATTTCTACGGTGAATGTATATGTGATAACCACACTCATGCTTGAATTTAAATTTGTCCAAGACACAGGCATACCTGAAGAAACCTTTCTCCATTTCAGCAGACTCCTTTTTAAACTTTCTATTGTCTGTTTGCAGATCAGACGGCCAGTGGTAGTACACTTGCCCAAATCTACATGTCCAGTGATAATGTTGATGTCTTTTCCTTTCCCATTTTGACTCAGAGGTAGCAATTGTTTTCACAACACCTGTAGAAGACTTTATTGGGAAACATCTATAGAGCCGAGGATCAGCAGGAGAAAAGCATGTGTGAACACATACCTTTGATCTTGCCATGATATTTCATGAAAACTTGTCATTGCCACCGTGTACAATGGGCAAGCAGGAGCAGATGACCAAAGTTTAGCCTGGGATTAGTTGTTGGCTGTGTAAATGTCTTGTTTGGAAGTGTCAACTACTTAGCGTTTATGGACCTTATAACCCAAGTGATGTTAGAGTTCCCTCTGTCGGTGAGAAGAACCCTGAGAAGCTGAACTTGAATGGCCCCTACTCCCAGAATACCAAGAAATCCTACCATGTAGCCTTCTCTCCCAAAAAGAGAATGCTGCCATTTGCCCTTGGAGAGACCTGTGGCCACTTCAGGCAAATTAAACTCTAATGAGACATGAAATCTAGACAAACATAAATATGTTTCAATAGTTGGAGTATGGGACACTCATTGCCTTTGTTAAATCATATAGTCACTTTCCACGCAGCTGTTGCTATGTTCGCAATGGCTCTGTCAATGTTTTCAATTCTTTGGTTTTTAAAGCCTTCTATAGTCAGTGCCAAACCTTGGGGTTGGTTTGTTTTGAACATGGATGTTATCAGGACTTCTCAGATGACACTCACAGTCAAAATTTTCAGTCTGTGCCATCTCCACAGCTCCCTAGTAGACAAGTCCATTGTTAGAAACTTTGTGTGGGGCATGGGGTTTTGAATGTTGTGTATGTGATTGCTAATTAGATTGTGTAGGCTGTGTGGGATATCAATGGCACTTCAGCTTCTTGTTATCAAAGCCATAATGCGATTCATGTGGGAGCAACATTATTCAAGTAATGAGTTTTTTTGTGAGATTCAATGCTGTGTTTTAATAGGCTTTGTTGAATTTAGAAAGAATAATTTATCCTCTGTGTATCTTGTTGACAGACAGGAGGCTTTCAAAGGAATGATAGTTTTAGTTTTTCATGTGTTTTGTTATGGCCAGAGTGAATATTCAGCCTTGATTCCAATAAATTATATAGCCAGATGGTAAATTAACCTGGTTGAGTGGCCCTCGGTTTTGCATAGATTACCTTTCCTGAGTTTCAGGCCCTCCTAGACACAGCTGTAGATAGGGAGGACTTACTGCTCCTGACTTTGACCAGGGCTCTTTTCTCAGGAAGCAAGGCTGGGTTTGGTAAAAAAGATGCATTTAAATAGTATTTAATTTAAACAAGAGGAAAGTACAACAGAATGGCGAAGCTACTGGATGAAAGCAGCGTGCTTTTACAGTTCTTCCCTAGATGATTGATTTAAAGCTTAGAGTCTAATTTTATCTGAATTCTCATTAATGAGTAAAATTTATGTGCAAAGTTTACTATTGGTCTTCAGTACTTCTGAAGCCTACAAAATTTTTAGAACATAATCACCTTTTGAGATAGTATTAGTCAATTTTTAATCTTATCACTTAGTATTGACCCAGATACTCCATATTAGATATTAACTTATTTAAAGAGTGTCTTGATGGAGTAACTATTTTTATTTTTCTAAAGGTACTTATTTGAAACCTCTGTCTGGAATATACCCTGGAACATCCAAAATCATTCATAAATTGGATCTTTTTCAGAATTTATGTGACTTTTAAACTGGCTTTGATATATTATCACTAGAGTTTGTAAAGTTTATTCAAATTATAATTACTGAGCTATTAAAATGCCAGGGAGATATTTTCTCTTCTGTGCTCTGGGAGCTTCTAGACTTAACCACACTTAAACTGAAGGTACTGATTTCCTTAGCCACACAACTTGAAGCTCACTATTGAGTGGCAAGCGATGAATAAGGCCACATCTTCCATCAAATACACTTGTTCTTATAATATTTGATATTTTTCCATATCTGAATTTCAGCAATATGGTTTTATTTACTTTGGCATGCTTAAATCTTTTGTAGTAAAAATGTCTATTGGAACGTCTTCATTCATAATGACTAAATAATTTTAAAAGTCAATCTTATAGAATGTCAACTTACTTGGCTATTGCCCTATCTGTACTGTTTTTATTCATTAAAACATCTGTTTGAATAGAGAGAGAAAATGAGGAGAAATGGGAGATTTGTTTAGCATAGGAAGGAGGAATGAGAACTCTAGGTTCATGTCCCTCTGATACTCAGGGAGAGCAGGCGCTTTAGAATGCCTACATTACAGAGATCAAGTTGAGCATTAATTAGACACAAGACCAGAATGTTCTATTACACCTAGAATCCCAGCTCCTCATGTTTAATGAGTGTATCTATTTAAGGCTTCTGAGATACAGGTTAAGAGGGGGTTGCTTATGGAGATAGGATGATCCCTAAAGAGGGCAAGTGATGCTGGTGAGGATCCAAGGATGGCAGTGTCTTCCATAGGAGTGCTTTAATCATCCAGCCAAGTGTGAGGCGAAGCATTCGAAGAGGATGGTGGTTTTTTTGGGGGGTGGGGGTGGGGGTGGAGGTTGAAAGCAACTCTGAAAGCTAGACATATAGAGGCTTTTTGTGATCCTGGTTTGCTATGATGCTTCCAGAATCTAAGGACATTTGGCACTTTGCCTGTTCCTGCGTTTGTAGGCATGCTGTGCAGGTGTGGAGCTGAGAGAGTGTTCAGTGAGTGTGTAGCATGCTGCCTGTTTCCAGACATTCTGGAGATCACCAGCTGCATGATGATTATCCGCCTGCTGTTTCCCCTCACTAAACTTAGGTCCCATAACAAGCTAGGCTCTCTACCATCCCAGGCTTTCTGCAGCCATCAACATTCCTACCCATAGCTGCACCTCTTGAAGCAGGAATATTTTTATCCTGATGGTGGTAGCAACTAATGAAAGACAAGTGAGTTAGCTGAATGAATCACCTGAGAAACTTTACTACCATTTTCTCCAATAAGACTCTTTGACAGGCTTTCATAACTTTTTTTTTTGTTTGTATTTTGTTTATATTCCTTCTCCATGGAAAGATTTTACATTTGTTTGTTGTTTGTTTGTTTGTTTCTTTTAGATGAGTTAAACATTAGTCGACTCAGATGAAAATGCTTCAGAAAGCCAATGAGCTGTCATTTGTTGTAGAATACAGAACTTTGTACAACATAGCACTAGAACACATTTAAATAAAGTATGCTGGGCTGGGGAGATGGCTCAGTGGATAAAGCACTTGTCACAGAATTTCGGTCAACCCAAGTTTGAATCCCCAGACTGCATGTGAAGCCCTGATTCTGATGCCTGTAATCTCAGCAGAGATGGGAGAGTCCTCAGAAGCTCTAGTTCAGCTAAGGTGGGATATGTAGGGCTGAAAAAGTGACCAGCCTCAAACAAGGTGGAAGATGAGAGCAAATACCTAATTCTGCCCCCGACCTCATCTGTATGAGACCCATGGCACACACATAAGCACACATATAGGAATATAACAAATACATCATAGTACACATATAAAGATAAAAAGAAGTCTCAAGGGAAAGTGTCTTGAAGATGTTCAGCAATGGTATCAACTGAATTTAACCCCAGAACTGCAGAAAAGAACAGCGGTGCTGTTTCTGTTTGGTTTAGGAGATCTCTGGGAGAGAAGAAACTGGAGTCAAACCCTCTTGAAACTCCTTGAGCACAGAGGCTTATCTTGGGAGCAAGAGGCTGAAGGACACACACTTGCTTTGTAATGGGTGCTGTTTCCTGCTTAAGTGGCCAGGACTCCCAAATGCATGCCCATGGCTAGGTAGTCATAAGGGGGAATTTCTGTCCCTGAGGTGTACCTTTAAGTCTTTTTGTTCTTCCAACTGACATCATTCCAGCTCAATTATTTTGTTTTTTGCCTAAAGGGAGATTATGACTTCATAGTCTTATGTGCCAAAACAAAATTTTATTCATATATGGGAAGTATAGTATGCTCTTATTTACCAAAGTAATACCTGTGTCTCTTGGTATTTCATATCTTGCTATATTAACAAGCAAACTGAACTGTTATTATTTATGTCAAAAACATCCCTACATTTCCAACCATTTAACAGTCTTAATAGTGACTGTTAAAAAGGAACTTCTAGCCCCCAGCCTGTACTGCTCTTACTTCATGTCTTTAAAGATTTTGTTGTTTTGAAGAATTTTGTAAGGATATGGGTCAAACATTTTTCTTGGACTCTAATCTTCATCAAATGGCGTGGTACCATAACTGTCCAGCCTTCTTGATTTCTTATATCCCCAGCTTTATGCATCATGTAGAAGAGTTTTTAATGTATTATAATTACATTTAAATTATTATTTTATATCTACTGAAAATGGTCTTAAAATTGCTACTATCATGCAAATTCTGTCAAACATTAACATACATTCCAAAACAACCCACTTAGCCACCTCTTCTCACACACTCTGCTCTGCCCCTTTAACCGAGATACCTGAAGGATTATCCTCTGCCTCTTCTTACTCATCTCTCCTTGCTGGTCATCTGACTGACCTTATCTTTCTACCATTTTCCTCCCATCACCTCTCTGCCTGTCTCCCCACTTGTCATTCCCCATCTTTAGTTCAAGTTTTTATTACCCCCTCCTTAGATCACTGCATTTTTCAATTAGGATCTGTCTCTCAGATCCTTATACAAATTTACTCTGGAGAATAACCAGTGATTTGATGTCTTTGGTAAAGTGCCTCTTGGATACTTTACATAAAACATCATGGAATTATTAACTTGTCAAGAGGTTTTGTAAGTTTTCTTTATTAAGTATTGCTCCACCATTTGCATAATGCCTAGAGTGTTTGCAGTTCTGATGTCACTAGCCCTAGCAGACACACTGTTACTATCCTCAAAACTCTGTGGGTTAACAGTTATACCATTTGGTTAAAAAAAAAATAGACATTTTTAGATCTGTATTAAGATCACATGAGGGATTAGGATTGACTTACTTTACATTATGATTGTTTCCACTTAAAGTAACTGGCAGTCAACTCAAATTAGCAGTCTGCCAAAGAACATTAGAACATTCTGTTTCTGTGAATTATTTACATTAGCAGTGTGTCATGTATACTTTTCCTATATTGTTATTTTACAGAAATCCTTATTAAAACACAAAGTTGGTACACCCACTTCTCAGAATATTATTGTTAGTGACTTGTTCATGCACCTCCTTCTGATTGAAATTTCAACTTTATTTTGTTTGGCGAAGTCCTTCTGTATCCACATGTTATGCTACATGCTGATTTTCTGGACATTTCCATTTGGGACTGTGTCTATCTGAACCAACTCAGCTACATATTTAAAATGTAATGGTCTGCGAAGATGGCTCCTTGGGTAAATTATTGACATGCACACGCGAGTCCGTAGAATCCACATAGTATCAGGACAAGCAGCAACACTAGCTACAATCTACCTTTCCCACAGGGAGATGGTAGGCAAACACAAGAGAATCCCTGGAAGACTGTGGGTTAGGGAGCCTGTGTTATAGCAGAAAAACAACAAAACAGATCTTGTCTTAAATCCGTTTAAGACACCTATTGTTGATCTCTGACTTCCACACATAGGTGCTCTGGCATGTGTACTCCTATACACACATGCACACACACACACACATGCATACACACACATGTGCACACACACGCATACACACACATGCATACACACACAGACACATGCACACACACACATACATGCACACAGACACATGCACACACAGATACATGCACACACACACAGACACATGCACACATGCGCACACACACACGCATACACACATGCATACACACACAGACACATGCACACACACACATGCACATACATGCACGCGCACACACACACACATGCACACACAGACACAGACACATGCACACACACAGACACACAGACACACACAGACACACACACACACATGCACACGCACACATACACAGACACATGCACACACAGACACATGCACACATGCACACACACACACACAGAGACACAGACACAGACACATGCACACACACACACACATGCACATGCATGCACGCGCACACACACACTAGAATTCACAGTTCTTATGAGGATGGGCAGAGTCTTGGATTCTTTATCTTCATTTGCCAAAGCTCGTAATCATGAAATTACACATAAGCAGTGGCTCACCTGTCCAATGAAGCACTTCTGTTATTGTTGGGAAGCCTGCTACTACATCACAGCCCTCTACTCTGTCTGGTAAGATGCTCCAAATCTTGCTCATAATTTTATTTTTATACCTTTATCCACCCCACTTCATCTTATAGTATTTCTAGTCATTTGCATGATTTTCTTGTCAAGTCTGCTATAGATACTCAAGAGACAGAGCCATATTTAAACAGTGATATTTCTTTAGTATTTGTATATTATTCTTCAGTATTTCATTGTCTTAATTGCCATTCTATGACTATGAAGCGATACCATTGCCAAGAAAAATTATAAGAGAAGATATTCAATTAGGGACTTTTTTTTTTTTTTGAGTTTCAAAGGATGAGTCCATGACCATCATGGTAGGCAGCCTGACAGCAGGCTGGCATTCATGGTGAGCAGTGGCTGAGAATATACATCTCAACTGAAAGTTGAAGGCATGGGAATGGCTTTTGAAACCTCAAAGCCCATCTCTGGTGGCATACCACCACACCTCCTAATCCTTCCCCAAATATTTCCAGCAACTGGGACCTAGGATTCAAATATATGAGCCTGTGGGGGTCATTCTCATTCAAATCACCACAAAGGAATGGCCGAAGGCTGTGCGTTAGTCTGGTAAATGAATGCTGGTATGCATTTCAGGTGAGTCCATGTTTATACAGTGTTACAACACTATTATCTCTGTAATAGTGTTTTACAGACTATTTTTAATTTTCATTTTTTTTTTTAATATTTAGGGTAAAAGGCTTAGTAGTCAGAATCTCATTCTGAGTCATTAGTAAGCAGAAAATAGCATCGTCTTTGTTAAAATGAGGGTCATGGCTAATGTTGGCTCTTAGGGCTACACCTGCCTTGTTTGCTGTCTTTCTACAACCATAGTTAGTGCACCCCTGAGTACCCAGCTAGCAATATTGGAGGTCTTTTAAACCTGCTAATATTTTCATTTATACTTGAATCAGTGTTTTAAGTACATCGATGCAATTTGATCTTTTCTTCGGTAAATGTGGGGAGAAAACAGACACACACACATGAATTGCTTTTCCTGTCAGTTTCCATGGTAATGGAGCTTTTGATTTGTTTAGCCAGGAAGAAGGAACATGAGCAGAGTCTGGTTTGTTTCCTTAACACAAGAAAAATACACCACACACACACACACACACACACACACACACACACACACACGTATACACACATGCAAACATATACCCACAGTACACACACATGCAAGCATACACCCACAGTACACCCACATGCAAGCACAAAGGAAACATGAGCACACATGAGGTCTTATTTTGTCAACTTAACCAAATCTTGACTAAACCTTAATGCTTCCTTTTGCGCCAGCTACTCTGCCCTACCCCTTCTGTTTCTTTCATCAGAAACAGACTCTGTAACCTCATCCATAGGAGAAACCCTCCCAGATTGAGAAAAGGAAAAATGTGTTATGATTTAAAGACTCGGTGCTTCCTTCAGGGTTGTCCAGACTTTTCTAATAATTGGGAGTTTAGTTAAGATCAGAAGTAAGTTAATTTTCATTTCTGTGTTTACATTATTGTCTAGCCTAGATATATAATTGTGTACCATCCATGGAAAAGGTTTAGATTAAAGCACGCCCCTTTTATTGCAGCACCAACCCACAACCAAGAGTAAACAATTGTCAATATTGTTTCTTATTTGAAACAATATTGTGTCATTTATTAAGAAAACAGATGAAATCTGTCATCTGAAAGGGGGACTTTTCTTTTCAAAATATCCCTCAGTGAGTGGCAGCTGGTTGCATTTGGTTACATGATTTACAGTACAATACAAGAAAGAGTTCTGTGATTACGAGAGTCGTGAACACTTCTTCCCACTCATACCAGCTTCTTGTCTTTAGCCATCTGAGTTTCCCATTTAAGTGTGTGTGTGTGTGTGTGTGTGTGTGTGTGTGTGTTTGTAGTTATGTGCATATGAATGACAGTGCCCATGGAAATCAGAGGTGTCAAATCTCCTTGAACTGGAGTTTTAGGTGATTGTGAAACTCCCAGCATGGTGCTGGGAACTGAAGAACAGCCTATACTCATATCAAATCACCCATCTTTCTCGTCTACCTTTGTGGGCCACATCTCTCTCCAGTATATCTCTATAGTCAAGCATAACATCTTAAGAAGTATAATGAGTACATGTTATGATGAGAAATTCTCTTAGATTCCATAACTAAAGCTTATTTTGCTTACTGTTACACTAACCCTAAAGATGGGCCCAGAGAGCAAGGGGCCAGTGGCAAGGCTGCTTATAATTGATCCAGCATATTGAAATGTGAGTCTCTGAGAGCAAAACCAGTTCCTTCCTTTTTACTCTCGGCCAATGGCATTTGACATTCCCCTCCTTTGTCTTTTAACTCTGTTCAGCCAACTCTCACTTATCAGTTGCTTTGAAAAGTACATCTTACTAGACAGCAAAGTGATAATCTTAATGAATGATATCCTCCGTGTTCAATTTGATCATCTCAACTTCGGACATGGTCATGTGTTCAAAGAAGCCTTCTATGGAATCACATCATTTAAACCTTGTTTTCTTAGCTTCTATGACATCTAGATACATTTAAAATTAGTGATAAATTACACTCAGTAATACAGCGAGAATAAATAGTGAGTGTTCATTTTATATTTTGCTTTTGCATTTTCCATTTTATAGAAGGATTCTGTGAAAATGCCAGTGCAATTTAATTTACTTGAAAGTTAAGTATAAAACTATGCTTTACATTTGGTAAGGGGCAATACTGAATTAAAATGAGGATAAACTTGAGAGTGTCTCTTTTACTGTCATTGCATATCTTTTAGAAGAGAACTCCTAAAATTATTTAAAAATATATAACAGTGTTTAAATTATTTAAAAGTGTCCAGGTAAGAAGGGTGTTATTATTGTATTATATGTTATATTCTTTCTTTTAAAATGAGACACTCTCTACTCAAGAATATTTAAAGTTTGCTTTTCAATTTTTCTTTTCTACATGCCTTACAGAAAACAGAACAGTTTCAGATATAGCGGTGTTTATCAACCAATTTATAGAGAGTCTAATAAATAGTAAGTGTGTGTGTATGTTTGTGTGCTTGTGTATGTGTATGGGTGTTTGCAAGGCAGCAGGAATCATGTATGTATTTTGACTGTTGATTGTGGTGATATTGCATTTTTTCTGGAGATTTATTTTTCAATATACTTCACCATTAATCTATTGTCAAGGTATAAATACCATGCAATAGTACTGTAAAAATAGGATAGGAAATCAGTTTTGAGTGAACAAAGAATGTTTATGATAATTTCATTCCTATTTAAAAGCAATGTGATTACCCTTTAGAGAAGAGGAGACCAACCGATGTTGAGTGTTGGGTAATCATTGTGCCTTAAGCTCTCCAACTCACACGATTGGTAAAACGTGTGTAGACAATGAGCTGAGGTTGCTGAAATCTAAGGTCATCATCATGATGTGTCTTAGAGAGTCAGAGAGCAGCGATAGAGAAATTAACACTGGAGCCTGACTTGTGACACTCCACACCTCACCCCTTCTTTACACAGTGTACTACTAAAGTGTACAGAGACAAACGTGACTCAAGGCAGGGATGCATCTGTACAGGAGGAACCATGTTTTCTTTCCTCGGCACTGGGACAGCAAATACTATTTTCTTTTGAAAATAGTTCTCTAAAAGGAAATATATTTCTTCCTTCCTTCCTCCCTTCCTCCCTTCATTCTTCCTTCCTTCCTTCCTTGCTCCCTCCCTCCCTTCCTTTCTTTCTTCTCCTCCTCTTCTTCTTTTTATATGAATAACTGTCATCCATTTTCTTAATTTATCAGTGCCATCTCAGTTTTTGACAATGGATTCCCTTGTGCCATCAAAGGTAAAAATTATATGTGGATAGTAAAGATCTTGGCTGGCAAATAAGAGAGGGCCTTGGTTCCTAATCCATAGACACATACAAGTACACGGATGTAGTCAATGTCCACCTAAGTGCTACTATACCTCCTGTTTAGCTGCCCATGATGTCCATATCCTCCTCTGATGTGTCCACAGTCCTCTCCTGTTGACCTCTTTTCACCAGGCCCTTGATTGTGCAAGTGTGTAACCATTCCTTGAAGAACCCACAGGAGTCTAAATTATTTCCACATTAGAAATAAACTGTCAAGACTTTTTTCCCCAGATTTACAATTCTAATTTAAGTGAACATGATAAGATTTTAAAATGTAATAATTGAGTGCAAGCAATCCAGTCCCAAAGTCTATTGGAACAGTTTTTTATTGCACTGAGCCTTAACTTAATAAAACCAAGGAAAGGATCTGTTTTGCTTTGAACATAAAGCAATTTGTTTGAGAGTGCTTCATTTGTGGGAAAAAATATTGTACAGATCGTGAACCAGTGTCTCACAGTGTAGGACACAAAGACTTCACGCTGGCATCCCATCTCACTTTAACCCATTAAGGACATGGTATAAGTTAGTCTTAAATTAAATAGTACTTATAAAATGTTACTTATTGACATTTTTTGAGAATTAATATTTTACATGCATGAAAAAGTGGTGAGAAGTCAGAAAATCTTTGTAACAGTGGATCGAATAAACAAAAATATTTGACAAAATGCCATAGTACCATTCAGAAAAATTATGAGATATGAGATAAGCAATTCTGAGCACACTCCCCGGAATATTTTCTTTCAAAATTACTATGTGGAGACAGAATTTGGTAACAGAAGTTCAAAGGGTAAATAGTATCATGAAGCAAAGAACTTAGCATCCTAGCTGTGATCTCAATCTTGCCTGAGATCTCTGTAGGAATTACCTCTATAGACTGGTAAGGCTGTCAGATACAAAGACATATTTCACTAGGTAAGGAGGATTTTTATCTCATTTCAGTCTTTGTAAAACACACACACACACACACACACACACACACACACATACAAAAGAAAAGAGGAGAGGAGAGGAGGCGAGGGAAGGGAAGGGAAGGAAGGGGAGGAGGGAGAGGGGAGAGGAAGGGAAGGGAAGAGAAGAGAAGAAAAGAGAAGAGAAGAGAAGAGAAGAGAAGAGAAGAGAAGAGAAGAGAAGAGGAGGAGAAAAGAGGGGAGAAGAGAAGAGAAGAAAAGAGAAGAGAAGAGAAGAGAAGAGAAGATAGGTATTATTTGCATTCTACCTTTACACATTGGCCATCTGACTTGGACAATTCTGCATAAGACCAAACTAGACTGACCGTATTGGCATTGCAGTCAGTTTTTAGCTGTGTTCATTGGTTCAGCAAACATTTGATGAATGATTACCTTATGGCCTAAAGCAGCTTATGTACTAGAAAATGAAGACTTCCTCCCTTGGTAAGGACTCTGATGATATTAGCTCCCTCCCCACCACCTCTGCCTGCCATGTGATATTCAATTTACTTCAGAGTATTCCAGAGCTACAGGGTTCTTTAATTTGACTTTGCATGAGATAAAAACATAGGAGGCATCTATTTACATTTGAAGTCAGGATCAGTGAGATCTTCTTAAGCAAATAATCTTTATGTTGAGTGCTAATGAAATTAGCTTTGCCAAAGCATTAGCAAAGCATCATTCAGGGACAGACACAATGTAAAGGAAAGAAGTCACACATGAGTGGCACATTGTAGGAAGGCACAGTGGTGGCAACTGACTGAAGGAAACAGAATAGTGTAGCTAGAGTGAAAGCAAGAAGGTATACTCACACAGCCTGGAGAGCCTGTAAAATTCCCATCACATGTATATATGTATCGGTATATATACATGTGAACCTAAGCATCTGTGTACATGTATCACCTACTGAGTCCATTTAGCTTTGTTTGATGTATGTGTGTTTAGGTCTGGCCACCTGATATTGAGTAGCTCAATCCCTGGAGACAATTGATTCTTTCTACCTCAGAAGCCACTGATAACCTGTGGGTTGTCATCTAAGTGTTGGCTTTGTGAAATTTGTCCCATTTGTGTTGGCATGCCACCTGGTGACATGCTGGTCTTGTTTATGTGGTCATACTGTTGAAATTTCTCAACATGGCAGCTTCTCTGTCCTGTCTACAAGACACTATCTAGTAGCAGGTGTCTTGTTCTCTGAGAACCAGGATAGGGCAGGGGAGAACTGATGCAAAGAAACAGAGCCGTGTTGCCTCTCAACAGGGAGCACACTCATATTTTATTTTTCTGTTAATTACAGGCTCTACAGGTCATGATCATGCATGTACCGTGGGAGGGCAGAAATTACTCTTTGTTCACAGCATCATCTTAAATACCTATCTGCATTTTGACAAACACTGTACTTTCGTTGTGAAAGTATTAACGACTAGCAGTGAAGAAATTAAGGTATACAATGTACACTGCGTTCACTAGAGTTAAACACTAAGAAGATAGTAGTTTTTTAAATAACTTAACTGCCTGCTGAAAACACTGGTAACAGGATTTCCTTCAACAAAATTTATTGTCTTCTACCAGCGAAAAATGTTGTTATAGTCTGTCAGGTGGGATCTATAAATAGCAGTGATATGTTTTAGTTTTATTGATGTAAATGGATTTGTGCCTCCTAATTTGTGTATCTAATTTGCCAATTTACATTCTTATAAGGAAATTATGTTTAATAACCATAGTCTCAAACCAATTCTATGAAAATGGGATCTGTTGGCTCTTAAAGTTGTGTGCAAATTGGGGAGCATTTTAATTAAGTTATGTTCTAAAAATCAATTCATTTTTAACAAATTTTTAAAATATTGCCTTGTTTCTGATAATTTAGTGGATTAATCTATTCAAATTTGTACTAAAAAATGACACAGTGAATCAAAATGCTTTTTTTTATTTTTTTTTTCATCTTTTAAAAATGCTGGCAAGTTTACTTTTTTGTTTATGATATGAAGTATGGAAATCATTCCTTTTCCTAAGGGCTTATTGTATACATACGTGAATGTGAACGTAGGTAAATCTAATTGAAAACTGACAGTAGTGGATTACTTGGTGAACTTGATTCTTATGTCTCTGGCCATTATTACTGGGGAGTCAGGACTTCTTCACTCTCTAGGAGTACTGAGAAGATGTGTGTGGGTTGTACACAATATGAACATCCTGAACATTGTTTTATACAATATTCTTTACACATCAATGGTTAGGTCATTCAATTCCATCATATATGTGACACTGTAAATGAGAAGAAGAAATTACCTTCAGCTAAGGTGTAACCTTTTAAATATGCAGGTTGGTGACCCAGGGAACATAGATAACCAGTGAAGCATGGGGAAAATTCAAAGCTAGTATTAGCCTTGTGCTTCATTCATGCCTTTATTCCCAGTACACATGGTCAACTGCAGAATGTATATAGGTTTGGAGCATATCTGTTATGTCTCCATGTTCTATTCCTTTTGCTTACGGTGTTTATCTTATATCTCTTCTCCTCCTGCTCAGGCAGGGATGTGAGCTAACTTAGGAAATAATTTAAGAAGTATTTTCATTCCAAGTTGTTTATTGGTTGCATGGTAGAACTCATCACACCTAGATTTACAAGTATTGTCATTTCTACTAATATAATGATAGTTTGTTACACTGTGCTTATCCGTGCAATAAGGTGTTAAAATAGAAACCTATTTCTAAGTTAGCTGAGACACATTAAATAGGCACATTTGTATTAGATTCCCTTAAAAAGAACTCCTTTGCAGTACAATGACTCTTTTTTCCAAAATGAAGAAGTAGGCCACTGACACCCACTCTAAGCTTGGCAAGAACATCTTCCATGAGGATTATGAGAGAATTCCACTGTGTGTTCCATCCCTTCATCTTCTCAGGAATGATAGTCAAATAATGAGCAGGATATTTAAAGAGACCTCTCGGGGGATTTCCTAAGTTCAGACATCTGTCTGGGGAATTACATGGGTTAGCATGAAGGAAAGAGATGAGAATTTCCCTGATGAAACTCAAGAGATTTCAATTCATCTCTAAAAGCCCATGAAAGGAGGAGTGTGTGGGCCAGGGATGTCACTTGACAACCATGCAGACATGACAACTATTGCCACCCCAACTAGAAGCTTGAAGCAAAGTGTGCCTTGAGAGTGGCCTGGACCATGTGGCAGTGTCCACTCATAGACAACAACATCCTGAAAAGATTGTGCTATTGGTTCAAAAGCTAAGGCAGACTGCAGGAGGATGTCTACTAGGATCTACTTTGCGCAGATGGGCATCCAGTGTGCTCTTCAGGATAATCTGCATTGGTTATGTTCATTGAGAAATACTCCTGGCATTTCAACTGTTTTGCATATAGTATTTTAAGTGCTTTTGGCCATTAAATCATCACCTTCAGGGGGCTGGTGAGATGGCTCAGTGGGTAAGAGCACCAATTGCTCTTCTGAAGGTCATGAGTTCAAATCCCAGCAACTACATGGTGGTTCACAACCACCCATAATGAAATCTGACATCCTCTTCTAGTGTGTCTAAAGTCAGCTACAGTGTACTTATGTATAATAATAAATAAATTTAAAAATAATCATCATCTTCATCTAATTAAAACAGTCCAGTTGAGCATAATCATCAAAGTCTCAGTTTTCTTCATTCCTTTTCTTCTCTGAGGACAGTATATATTACGTATTCTGTAAATGATGTGACACATTGCCTTGCCTTGTTCTTAAATTCATCTATATTCTGCTTGACACAGTTCTGGTTCCTCTAGTTGACACTCACAAAGCAAAGGCATTATGGATAAAAAAAAGAAACTACTGGGACTCAGGATCCCTAGAGGTGCTAGTACCTGGAGATGAGAGAAACCATGAGAACAGTGAAGGTGATGGTACTTCCAGATGTGTTTTTGTTAGCAGTAATAGCTTTAATGTTCTTACAGATACACTTGCAATCACACTTTTTACAAATGTCAGGAATGATTCTTAAACCAATTTTTGTGCACATGAAACAACTTCACTTGGTGAATGGAGGAGCCCAAATCCAGTTTCCCTAGTGTCCCAGAGTTCTAGAGTCTGGATATCTGAGGTATCTAGAGTTCTAGGGCTGAGATAACCTGAGGTTCCCAGAGTGATTGCTTGTAGACTGCCTAAATATATGAAGACTTTGGTTTTAGTGATTTCTGTGTTCTGTGCCTTATATTTATTTGCTCTAGAAAATGACTTTTCCTCTGGGCAGGAAGGTGGCTCAGTGTATGCAAGCACTTGCTTTGAATACTGGCATGCTGAGTTCCATCACTGGGATCCATGGATGAGGGACAACATTGACTCTTGAAAGCTTTCCTCCAACCTTTACGTAAAGACAACCTTGCAAACATACAACAAATAAATAAATGTTATAAAAAAACGAGTTAAGAAACCATTTTTACCCATATAAAAATCTTGACTCCATTTATATTTATCTAGCTCTGGTGTTACCTTTAATGAAAAATTATGTATATAAATAAAATGGAACAAATGAAAGTTCAACTTGCCACTTCCTAGATGCTTTTGATATAAGTTGAAATCTGAGAACGACATTTCTTCAGTAGTGCTGATTCAAGTCCCATTGTGCTAGTGAACGACATCTCAATCATCTGATTGTCAGTTGGTGGGCATCTAGTCTGACTCCATTTTCTAGTTTTTGGGACTAGACCAGCAATGAACACTGATGGGAAGCACCTCCATCATAGTGTTTAAAGTCCTTGGGGTGTATGCTCGTTATGGTAGTTCTGTCTGTAGCTGTCTGAGCCATCTTCATACTGATCTCTGTAGGGATACTAAGTTGTCACTAACATAAACCATGTACAAATGTTCTCTTCCCCTTAATTCTACCCATCATTTGTAATCATTTGTTTTCTTGACAAAGGCCATTTTCACAAGAATGAGATAAGAGAATCTCAATGTAGATTTTATTTGCATTTCCATGACAGCTAAAAATATTAAACCGTTTAAAAACCTGTTCATCGGTCATCTGTATGGTCCTTTGGGGGAACTCTCTGTTTAACTGAGAGTCGGTATTTTGATTGAACTGTCATTTTCCTAGTGTTTAGCTTTTTGAGTTCTTGTCTACTCTACAAGTTTATCCTCTATCAGATAAGTGACTGCCAAAGGTTTTCTCCCACTCTATAGACTGTCTCTGGTTGTATTTATGCTAGCTTTCTCTCTGTAAAATAAGAAGTTTTCGAAATGTTTACATCCTTCGCTGACATCCTGATCTTCGCTTTGAAAGCCTTTTTCCTTTCTTCGTTCACTCTTAAAATGCAGAGATCTCGTTCAGAAATCATATCTGTAAGCCCTCTGTATCCCTTTTCTCCTGCCATGCAAAACTTGTGATTTCTTTTAAAAGAAATTTCTCATCCCAGTCCAGTTGCCTTCAGTCGTATGCTACTTGGTAAGTGGAGATGTGGCTGACTCAGATAAACCATGATCTCCATTAGGTACAGGACAATGTCTTTGTTCCCCTAGTCACTGAGGGGGCTAAAATACATACTTAGGAACTCCATGTATCTTCTTTGTCATCTCATTTGTAGTGTAATTCTTTGAGAATGGAAGACACATAATTTGGAATGTGAAGCGTTTTGTTTTGTTTTTTTTTTTTTCCCATCCAACTGTACAGTCTTAATCAAGCTCCTGTAAAATTCAGTGTCCTAACAAAGGAATCGTGTTTGACTGGGAACACCAAAGTTCCTTCTTAACTTGCATCTTCATTTGCATCACCGCTGCTCACAGTCCTGTCAATTGGCTTGTGCTTTTCTGTTAGCATCACCGCTGTGGATAATATCATCACTACTGGCCCATCAACCTGTTTGCACCATGAGACGGAGATTGTGCCACATGAAAATACATTTTAAATGAATGTTTTGCAAAGGATATATTTACTAGAGAAGCAGACACTAAGAGTTATACTGTTTGCTCAAGTGTACCTACAGAAAAAGGTTCACAGATATTAGCTTGCAAAATGCTCCAATATTGATCATGTTTTGCTCATGTGAGAATGTAAGTTTACATAGGAATATTTGTAAACTATTGTTCATTAATGTAATAAACAAAATGAAAGGAAATTTCATTTTCTTCACACTGAATACTGATAGACTATTTAGCTTTTGATCTGTGCCTATTCTCCCCTTGGAGACTATGAACTTCTCAAGTTACTAAGAATTCATCCTTTTCCTTCTTTTAAGAGATACAACTTCATATTTTTGAAAAGAATGATTCATTTCCTCAAATAGGAATCTGAGAACTGCCAATTTTAGCAACATTTTATTATGCCATTCTCACTAGTCTCATCAGTAACATATAGTTGATTTCTTTCTAAGGCAGAAAAAAAAATATCCATTCAACAGGAATGTGTGGTTCAAAGATAGTTTCTTCAGCCAGAACTAAACCGTAACAAAACAAACCAACCATTCACTCTGCCAAGGTCATATTCAGGGAAGGCATGGGAAACAAAAATGGACAAGCAAGGAACATACCCAGCATCCACTTTCATAGTAAGCTCTGTGGGTATACAAAAGGAAACAGGGTGCTGGGACAGGAAGTGAGGAGGGGCAGACACTCCCAATGTACTCTAATTTCAATATTGTCAAGTTTTCACTAAAAAATAGCATCTGACTAGAGGCCCAATGGCAACTAATGATGAGGAATAAAAATGTTCAGTTGATGGGCACCTCCAGCAGGGAGAAATAGGGAGTATGGCAGCTCTGGGACAAAAACAACAACAAAACCTGCTCAGTATTCATGAAGAAGGTGTGTGTGTGGTGGGGGGGGGTTGTGTAGGGAAGTCTGCTATTAATATGTCAAAGGCAGTGTGAACCAAAGAATGCACAGAGAAGATGAGGCTAGAGACTTAAAAGAGAAAGCATGTAAGCCCTGTAAAGCCATTTTAGCAGCTGAAATTTTAAGGAAGCCCAACGGGCATGCATGAGAGTACCTGAAGTTTTAGTAAGTGGTGTGACATGTATTGAGAGTACATTGTAACACAGCCAGGGAAGAATCAGAAATAATAGAGGTGTAGGAGACTGTGGGACCAACCTTACTAATGGCAGCCATGTCTCTCAAAGTAATTGCCAAGGTAGAGAGCAGGGCCAGTTTCCTTTGTGTGTGAAGACAGCCAATGGGATTTTATAATGAGAGTTGATACATTAAGTCTGGTGTGTGTGTGTGTGTGTGTGTGTGTGTGTGTATGTGTAGCAAACAACCAAAAGGATAGAGTTACCCTACATTGCAAATATCTATAATACAGTGAAAATCATCTTTGTATTTTTGTGTTTTCATGCTAAAAAATATTTCTAAAATAGAAAATTGCAAACAGCGTTATGTCTTTAATGTAAAGCCACATGAATTGTACGGATGGCCTTGGGCTTATATGTAACATTCTAGAAGTTGAAATGAGTGCTGCTTCAAGACACAGAAAACAGAAGCAAGCCCTGGTCAGCAACAGAGAATAACTGTGTGACAGGAATTAATCAACACAATTCATAAAAATTCTAATATTTAGGTCAGACCCTCAGTCTCTAGGAAAACAAACTATTGATTTCAAGCTCCTTTCTTTTCTAAGTCCCACTGACAACACTCTGCATTAGAATTAAGAGCAGGTATGCGGCTGATTGCGATATTGACATGCTCTGGAGCAGGTGCCTAAACCTGATTGTTCATTTAGTTGTTCATTTAGTGTTGCTCTCGCAAGTAGCTCATGAACACCACTGTGTCAGGCACAATCATTATTTTGATCCCTAGCAGCAGAGCTTTGGATCCACACACACCTACTGTCAGGCAAGTGCAGGAAGATAGATTAGTACCTTGCAACTGATGCACCCAAATATAACAATGACAAAAAGTAGTGCACAATGTCTTTCTTTCTGGGACACGATAGAGAATGAATTAAATAATGCTTATGGAGTGTGCACTCTGGGAGACACAGTGAGAAGTGTGACAACTGCTCCCAATCCTGCGGTAATTACATCTTATTTTCTCTACTTGAGACAATTAGCAAATTTGAAATTTGTGTGCATTTAAAAATATCTCAACACTTTCCTTGCATACGATATGTATATTTCTACTCACCTGTAAGTCTTCGTGTGCCTTGAATTTTAAAAGTATATAAAGTACACAGTTGCTTTAGAAATGTGTACTGATTGCAGAGACACTGGATGGGTAGACTGTAGTTGTTTTACTTTGTAAGCAATGTTTGGTTGGTTCATTGCTTAAAAATAATGTCCCCTGTTAAACTGTGAAAGGTTGTTGAAAAACTCAGAAAGCATTGCACACAGGCTCCTAAGAGAAGTCAGATCCTGGAGCCTTCGGGCTGCATCTTAAGGCTGCTATGTTGTGTGGTGGCTCCTTATTCGCTTCCATGAGCTCAGGTTTCTCTTGTGCACAAAACTTTATTGAGAAAATTGGTCAATGTGTATCAGAATGAATATAGTTTAACTTTCTTCCTTTTCTATTCTATTCCACCCATTCAATGTATGTGTATGTGTGTGTGTGTGCTTGTGTGTGTGTGTGTGTGTGTGTGTGTGTGTGTGAGAGAGAGAGAGAGAGAGAGAGAGACAGACAGACAGACAGACAGACAGACAGACAGTGTCTGTGTGTGTGTGTGTGTGTGTGTGTGACAGAGAGAGAGAGAGAGAGAGAGAGAGAGAGAAAGAGAGAGAGAGAGAGAGAGAGAGAGAGAGAGTGTTTGTGTTTGTGTTGTGTATTAGGGAAACTCTATACATCCATTGTCATTACGATGGAGAGCCATTGTCCAAAACAGGGACTGGACTCCTCAATAAGTAAACTAAAAGCTTGACTAAATCAAGGAAAGATACTAGAGGAGAAAAGTAGCTCTCCTACTATAGGTGTTTGTTTCTCCAAGAGTGGGTGGTCCCCATGAAAGATCCAAAGCTGCCTCTTGCTATTGGTAGGCATAAGAGTTGTAGACACACCACAAAGGGTAAAGATGCACAGTAAGAAAGATTTATTCAGAAAATGACATCAAAAGGAAACTGAAAGAAGATGCTTCAAGATGGGCTGTATTTAATTTCTAGAACCCTCCTTACAATATCAGACAAATGAGCCACAGTGGATCACAATATCTTCAAGGTTGAGGACACTGAGAGGCAAATGAATTCAGTTTTTTTCTGCTTAGTTCTTTCCTACAGGGAGGACAGAGAGACACTGATCATGAAGGTCAGAGGTCAGAAGCTGAGAGTGTGAGAACAAAAGAAAGTGACAGAGCATTAAAAGCAAAACAAGCAAAACAAACAAACAAACAAGAATAAGTAAAAAGCTTTTGGTTTCAACAAAGAGCCCTTTTATGCAAATTTTTCTTTTTTATTAAAGTTTTTAAAATTAAGAAATGAGATATCCACCAAGGTACCCAGGCTGTGTTTGTTGAGATTCTGGTGGGAAGCAGGGTCATAGCCTAAGAAGAGAAGAGCATCACAGCATCCTTTATCTCTGCAGCTAAAATTGATTGAGTCCTGTCATGCCTTCAAAGAAGCCATTTTCTGGTGTATGGAGATTAGAGTAGAGAATAGAATTTTTTTTAAATGCAGCAGTCATTGGTATTTTAAAGATAGATTTCTTTTTAGAATTATGTATCCTTCTGAACTTTAAGTTTTGATGCTATTGGACCATTAAAAATATCTATGAGAGAATGTTAACTTGAATTTCCCCAATTCCTGTGGTATGCAGTAAGAGTAAATTTGAAAGATATAGGCTTAGCAGGTTGACATCATCCCCAGGGGGAGTAGCTGAAATTTGTATTCACTTTGTAGTTAACCATCTGTAGGAAATAGCCTTAGATATATCTCCCCAGGAAAAGGGCAGAGTATTCGTGTTTAGTTATCTTTGCTTTTGTGAACAAGCTTCTCTGAGAAAAATTTAGAAATATTGAAGAGTCACTTTATGTGTGCACATGAGAAAATGTGTATATATCTGTGTTTTTCTCCTAAAATATTTAAATAAAAACCAACAGTGTTCTTGTTAATAGAAGGTCTCAGTGAATAAAAGCCTCACCTATATCAAAGATCCTAGAAAACTTCATGATAGTCAAGAATTGAAAAGAAGCCACATCTACAACTGATAGACTGAATTAAACTGCTATGATGGAGAATGGTTGGGATATTGTAGGTCCAAAGCCTAATTATCTCATGTTGGGCAAGCTTTAGCCCATCACTGTCTGAACTAACATCTTGTGACTAATTGATAAAAAAATTCGAAGGTATGGATTTAATAATTCAACTGGCTTCTACCACTCCAAGATAAGAATGTCTTAGGCTGCATCTTGAGCCTACAGAAAAATTTGTACTATCTCAATGTAACTTTCTCTCTCTCTCTCTCTCTCTCTCTCTCTCTCTCTCTCTCTCTCTCTCTCTCTCTCTCTCTCTCTCTCTCTCTCCTCTCTCTCTAATGTACTCACCAAGGTATCTAAACTCACCTTCATTTATGAATTTCTTTGCTCTGTCAAACCATAAAACTTGATGAAACTGCTTCCACATTAGAACATGGAATTTGGGATAAGCTAAAAAAAAAAAAAAAATCTGTGCTCCTAGGCCATGGTTATTCATATTGTCTCTAGAGCAAACTATTTCATATTCCCTCTAAAATGAGAGCTGAATTTTTATTTTTGTTGTTTATTTGTTTGTGTTTGTTTCTTTTGCATGCATAACAGCCATTATCCAATACAGTCATCCATACCTTTGTCTTATCTAGCACTCAGGGGCTGGTTTGCACAGCCTGGTGAGATGCATTAAAGAGCTCCCACCGTAATCTAAGAGAGTTATTAGCATCTGAAAAATTTTTGCAGAGATTTTCATGGCTTGCTATAACCAACACCCTAATATTTTACCAGGATACTTGAAGAATGCCTTCATTTATTATTTTATTTTGTCTCTTTTATAAAAAGTTTCATTAAACCATTTCTGAGTTGGAGCATTGTATTTGAGGTAACATGAATTCATATTTCTAGGCTGTGATCACTCATATTTGGCTCAAGAATAAAATAAGTCTTATTTCCTTAGAGGTGAGAGCTGCTTTGCATAGGCATTCAATTACCATATCATAATAGCACAACTAACTTATTAAAATTGAAAACAGCTTTTAATCTGCAGAACACTTATTCCACTTAATTTTAATCAGAGCGTTAGGGAGTATTCAGGCTTAGTAGTTTTGGAGACCAGTGAGAATAACCCTTCTCTCATGGTCAGCTTTGGACCCTACTGTCTGTTTCTATTGGTAGTATTAGAAAGGAAAACATCATAACTGCTCCTACTTAGGGCTCTTAGTCAAAAGAATGGAATAGTTCTGACCCTGGATAGAAATATGTCATTCTTACCTATTCCAAAGATTAGAGAACATTGAGCAATTTTGTCTCTTTCATTAAGATACCCTCTAGCTGGGCAGTCTTGGCCACTATCCCCTCATTCCCCTAAAACTGAATTATTCAGAATATGCTAACAAGATGCAAAACATGATTATACCCTCTAAGAAGATAGTGTGCTGTCTTTTCGAGCAGCTCCTCCCTTGGTTACACTTGCTCTCAGAGGTTTCTGCCTGGCCTCATTGCTGAATCTGAACACTTTGAGTTAGAACTCAACCATGTAACTTTCCATTTCTCTCTCCTTTTCTGGAACCTGGGCCGTTTTGCCTACATTGTGAGGTCCTCACAGACCACCAGAGAATACTAGGAATCCAACTTTTATGCAAAACCAAAGAGTATTTTAGTCAAGCTTGAGTTTGGCCCTCTCTAACACAGTGGAAGGTGTGGGATATGCTGAAGTGGTGCAAGCCTTGCCTGTTTATCACAGTTGCTGAAGCACAGTAAGGGATGTTCCAACTTGGCACTAATATGTGATTAGTTGACATTTGTTTAATGCACTTCTATTGGCTAATAGTGATTTCAGCTTGGTTTGAACAATGATTGCTAGGCTTAATCAATTTACTTTAAGATATTAGGTACTGATTGGTTGTTGCTAGGAGTAGAGTCTATTTGTCCATGGGAATTGTGACTGTTACCACAGTGACATGGCTCCTAGAATGAGTCAAGATTTTTCCAGTAGTTGCGTTCATTCAGAGAGCAAGTTCATTATAAAATGGAGTTTAAAAGCAAAATGGAGTTTGTAATGTTAAGCTGGACCATTCATGGGCATACGATTTCCCTGACATTTGGGACTTATCACTCTTTTGCTGAAACCCCTCTCTACTTCTACCAGACAACTGTTTGTAGAAATCCATGTTGAATATGTTGGCTTTTTTGGATCCTAACTCAAAAGTCTTGGCTTCCTCTCTTCCTAGCCTCCATCTCCTTCCTCACAGCAGCTCCTAAAATTTAGGTTGCAGCATGCCACTTTCTTCCTTCTCAAACTCTAATGACATTGCTTTCCATCTTTTTGGGGGAACTTCCTTCTAAATTCTTTTACTAATAAGACTAAAAGCCCAAAAGGGAAACACATTCTTCTCTGTGGAATCACCACATGTTACAGGGAAATCTGTATACCCTGTAGGAGACAGAATGAATGCATAGACTTCAGTATTCATTTTTGTCCTCTTTCAGTAACCGTATGGGCTGCATGATGGTGTGTGGTGAGTCAAAGTTAGGTCTGGTTCTGCCTCCCTGCTCCCAGAAATAAGCCTCAGGCTAAAAATATATTTACAAATACTCTGGCCATATAGCTAGGCTCTATCCTGACTAGATCATAACTAAAAAGCCCATTTATTTTAATTGCATCTTGTCATTTGACTGGTTACTTATTCTTAGTTGTCATTCATGCATCTCCCCATGTCTTCCCAGGCTGATCTCTCAAATCTCCCTTTTATATCCTCACTCTTTCACAGAATCCTCTTTCTTCTTGACCACCTCCTATTTCTTGCCTCAGCTCATTCATCGATAGGTGATTCTTATAAGAGATTATCTCCACAGTGATGACTTCTAGCCATACCAACCTCTAAGTGCTTGCTTAAATTAAATTTCTGAATTCTATCATAGATGTTTAGATTGCTTGTAGGACTGCTTTATGTTTAGCAATGTTGTTGCCAACTTTGGGATTTAGGAAGTTGTAACCTTGAGAGAAATATTTTTTTTTCCCTAACTCACAGTTATAACAATAGGATTTTTACTTTCCATAGTTAACATTTTTAGATTCTTTAACTCATTATAATAATCTATTTTCCGAGATTTTTTTGCACAAATTTGCATTCTAATATAAGATGTTCAAATGTTGTCATTTTAAGTAAACTGAGGTAAAACTATCCCATTCCATGGTGTAGGGAGAAAGCTAGTGATGTTATTAGAAGCCTTCTAAACTTGAGTCCTTGTGCTTTTGAGTGGTTGGCCACATTCCTGATGTTCACTGAGCATGGAGATACTGGAGAAAGAGGTGCTCTTGTGTGGCTTCTGAGTTAGAGGCACTCTAAAATAAAGCAAGTTTCAATTGCTAATCAATAGTCATTTTCCTGGAAACCTGAATCACCATTTCATATTTGCAGTCTAGAAGATAGAGTATAGGGCAGCTTTTATTGAACAGTCAGCCTCTAGAGTACCAATTTCTATGTTCTGACAAGGTATTCATTCTAAAATTTGTTTCTCAAATTTCTCATATTTGTACTACTATGTACTTAAAATTGTAAAGATTTTTAAACTGTCAAAACTGCCTTTCTTTGACCATCATTAGTGCTAAGAAGATGGAGATGTCTCAGCCTACCTGGGAGTTTACTCATTTAATGGTCTATGATCAATCTTCTGTGGCTCAAATATTTTCAATATTATGTCACAGAAATCCATGTAATATAATAGCTATACCAGTACAAGACAGAACAGTAAGTAATTTCAAACTTGATGGACATTCAAAATAAGCTAATGGCTATATTTTCAAAGAAACTGATGGTTATGCTGTTTTTGTCTGCTTCCTATTGCTGTGACCAAACACTGACTGACCCAAAGCAGCTTGAGGAGAGAAGAGTTTATAATACATCATGAAGGGAAATCAGGGCAGGAACTCAAAGCAGGTACCTCGTGTCAAGAACTGAAGGAGAATCCATGAGTAACACTACTTACTGGCTTGCTTCTATTGTCTTGCTCAGTTTGTTTTTTTTTTAAACAACCCAGGGCCACCTATCTAAGCTTGGCACCATCTATAGCCCTGGGCCCTCCTGTCCTCTCACTCTAACGATTAATATAAAATACTCCACTACGGGCCAATCTAATGGAAGCATTTTCTCAGTTGAGATTCCCTCTTCCCAGATGACCCCAGTTTTTGTGAAGTTGATAGAAAACTAAGCAGCACACACATTGGACTCCTAGCACAGTTTACAGCTGGTCCATATTGACAGAATTTCTTAAGGGAAGAAGAAAAAGTAGCTCTTTCTGTACTGTTGCTATGTCTATAGGTTGTTCCATATAGAACACTACAGAAGTTCTTTACTGGCAAAATACAACATATCAACCTGGTTTTTAGAAGAGAATAATAATATAATACCTAAGCAGTAAAATTGGTTGCCTATTTCTTTACAGGAGCCATTAGTATGGAAGACAAGGATGTGACACTTAAGGAAGGTCTATGCCACTTGTTGCGATAAGTCTCAGGCCCCCACATCTTTTGTCAGAGTGACCATCAGCAGGCTGCTCAAAGTATGGTTTGCTAACAGCTTTAAAGCTGCCTCCCCCTCACTCTGTATAGTTGTGTTGGGGCCCAGTAGTAATTATCTTAGCTATAAAGGAAATCTCACTCCTTCCCCCACTTAATGATTGGCAACAACTGGAAGATAATAGAATAGGAAGCCCCTTTGTCTCAGGTGGAATAAATTCAGCTGGCAAATGCATCCATCTTTCTCTCAAGCTATCAGACTGGCATGAAGTGAGAGGGCAGACCACAGGAGAACCCTGCATCTGTTCTGTGCTCTGCATCTCCTTTTTCCTGAGAATGATCCTTCAAGGACAGGTGCCCAGGGCCCTGCATCTAGGCAATCCAATGTAATCCGAGACCTGCTGTTTTACTTTATCTTTACTGCTCTGCTACTAATACTAAATGTAAGAGATACAAGAAGCACTAGAAATATAGTGTGTTTGGCAGGGTGGGGTGTGAAAGAGAAAGAGATAGAGATAGATGATAGATAGATAGATAGATAGATAGATAGATAGATAGATAGATAGATAGATAGATGAATTATTAAATGTTGTTTTCTGAGTCCACGGTATCCCTGCAGGTATGTGTATTGGATGCTGTATTCTGAGATAGTTTAAGAAGAAGGTACTAGAAATTATAGGAGGTAAAGTCTAGCAGAAAGAAATAGATTACCTAAAGAATGACTTTGAAGGTTGTATATGGTTCCAGTGGCCATTTTCCCTTTCTGTTTCCTGTCCACTATGAAGTGACAGCCTCATTCTTCAGTTTCTACCGCATGTGTGAGTGCATGAGATCAAGCAGCTTCTAACCAAGCCATGAAAAATTTGAGCACATATAATTATCGTTCTCTCAAGTTATCCCTTTGGAGTTTGGCACAGTGATACAAAAACAAAAACACCTAATATCATAGTGATTAAATTTTCACTTCATGATTATTTTTAATTTGTTTATTTTGAAAGTCATAAAGCAACATTTTAACATTTGTGAAAAATAATGTTTGAATGAGGATTAAACACAGTGATCCTATTCTTTTATAAAGGTTAAAAGTATTTCTTAACACAACAATTTAGAATACTTGTGTATTCATAAATTCTAGTGCATAGGAAGTTTGGAGAAAGGTAGCAGTGATAGAAGGTATAAGAGCTTCATAAGAATCTTTAAGGAGCAAATTAGAATTAATATTTAAAATCTCCACTGATAGGACATACTTGTATTTTTATATTTTAATTTACATATGAATTTATTGTTCTATAGCATTTCACTACTACATGCATTTCCCTCCAGACAGTAATTATTCAAGCAAATCTTTAATTAGATCAAGGCAAAATAAATATTCATACACTGTAATCCTGAATAGTTTGCAACTTCTTTAGCAATTTAAAATTAAAACTATCCTATTAAAACATCAAATCCTTTTATTGACTGCTTTTAAGAGCCAAGACAATCACTTTGTTTGATTATACCCCACACATATGAAGCAGGATATCAATATTTATTTGCTTTTGATTCTAATGCTTTCCGTTTGATTAAATGAATAGATTTTAGATTAAAGGAATAGAATCAAAAGATTCTCTCTCTTTCTATCTCTCTCTCTCTCTAATTTCTATTTCTATCTAATCCCTCTCTCTATCTACAGTGTACATGTGCATTCCTGTGTGTGTTCTAGTCTTGTTGATACTTCATATAGCACATAAACACTATTTTAGCATTTTTTCCATTGTGGAGTATCCCAGAAAAGTTTCTGCTTGTTATCATATCACATACTATTCAACAGTCATTACAAAAATGTTCAGAAGAGTTTGACTTTCTGGTTTCTCAGTACCATCATGATAGGAGCTTGAGGAATTTTGTCCCATAGTCTGACAAGCTAACCTTGAGTACCAGGAGTTAGGTGGTAGCTTCAGACATTTATTATAATTCCTGAAATCTGTGCAGTTACTTTTGGGAAAGCCCAAAAGTTAAGGGAGTGTCCTCTGGAACATGAAATCATTGTTAATAAGGAGCCTTTCCCTCTTCAAAGAGTGCATCTGGTCTTTTGTATTTTTTCTTTGCTGTATCAAATTATGACTTTATTATTAAATGTTCCCAGTGCTGGAAGAAATCATCCATGTGTCAATATTGTAATTTATAACATTAGATGAATGACTTTTCAGACCTTTCCCTGAGGATAGAGTTTAATACAGTAATGGGGATTTGAATGAGTTGGATATCTTAAGATGATGTGCCTTAGAAATAAGAACTCAGGGGCAGGTTTTATAGGCATGTCTACATTGATGTGTTTTTATTTCTTTTCAGCAGATAATAGTAGTACAGAATATGCATTTTATAGTGTGCCAGAAGAAATGACATGGGCAGCATGGTTATGCTCCATAGTGTTGCTGCTCAGCATTTGCCTTTTAAAATAATAATAATAGTAATAATAATAAATGATTTGTTTACAATTTAGCCATTATTGCCATCCAGGTCCCCCTTTCCACACTTCCTCATCCCATTCTTGTTCCCTCTGTCTCCAAGAGAATGTTCCCCCTCCTCCACCAGGCCTTCCCACTCCCTGGGGTCTCAAGTCTCTCAAGGGTTAGAGTTAGGTACTTCTCCCACTGAGGCCAGACCAGGCAGTCCTCTGCAGTATATGTGTCTGGGGACCTCTGACCAGCTTCCTGCTTGTTGGCTCAGGGTCTAAGAGATCTCAAGGCAGGTTCGTTGAGACTGCTGGTCTTCCTATGGAGTGGCCCTTCTCCTCAGCTTCTCTCAGCATTTCCCTAATTCAACCACAAAGGTCTCAGACTGCAGTCCATTAGTTGGGTGTAAGTATCTGTGTCTGTCTCAGTCAGATGCTTATTGGACCTTTGAGGACAGCCATGGTAGGTTCCTGTCTGTGAGCACATCATAGCATCAGTAATAGTGTCAGGCCTTGGAGCCTCCCCTTGAGATGGCTCCCGAGTTGGGCCAGTCACTGGATTGCCTTTCCTTCTTCCCTCAATCTCTTCTCTATTTTTTACCATGTAGTTCTTTTGGACAGGAACAATTCTGGGTCATCCCTCCACTTGATGTCCTGTCTTTCTACTGAAGGGAGACTCTATAAGCTCCCTCTCCCCACTGTTGGGCATTTCAATCTAAGGTCCATCCCTTTGAGTCCTGAGAGTCTCTCACATCTCAGGTCTCTGGTACTTTCTAGAGGGTCCCCCCACCTCCCACCCTCACCCCCTAGGTTGCTTATTTCCATTCATTCTGCTGGCCCTTGGAGCTTCTTTCCTGTCTCTCCCTACAATACCTGATCATTTTCCTCTTATCTACCCTCTTCTCCCACCCTCTACCTCCTGTGATCATTTTCTTCTCCCTCCCTAGTGAGATTGAGGCATCCTTATTTGGGCCCTTTTGCTTGTTAACCTTCTTGAGTTCTATGGATTTTTATCCTAGGTATTCTGTACTTTTTTGGCTAATATCCACTTATTAGTGAGTACATACCATGTATGCCCTTTTGTGTTTGAGTTACCTCACTCAGGATGACATTTTCTAGTTACATCCTCCTGCAAAACTCATGATGTCCTTGTTCTTAGTAGCTGAATATACTTCATTGTGTAAATGAAGCACATTTTCTGAATCCATTCTTCATTTGTGGGACATGTGTGTTGTCTCCCACTTCTGGTTATTACAAATAAGGTTGCTATGAACATTGTGGAGCATGTCCCCGTAGCATGGTGGGACATCTTTGGGGTATATGCCCAATGATAAGTGGGCTGAGAAAGAAAATAGGGAAACAACATCCTTCACAATAGTCACAAATAATATAAATTATCTTGGGGTAACTCTAATCAAACAAGTGAAAGATCTATATGACAAAAACTTCAAGTCTCTCAAAAAAGAAATCAAGGAAGACCTCAGAAAATTGAGAGATCTCTCATGTTCATGCATCGGTAGGATTAATCCAGTAAAAATGGCCAGTCTACCAAAAGCAATCTACAGACTCAATGCAATCCCTATCAAAATTCCAAATCAACTCTTCACGGATGTGGAAAGAGTAGTTCTCAATTTCATATGGAGAAGCAAAACAAAACAAAAAGGAGGTTAGCAAAAACAATTCTTTTTTGTTTGTTTGTTTATTTTTTTTTTTTTGAGGCAGGGTTTCTCTGTATAGCCCTGGCTGTCCTTGAACTTAGAAATCCGCCTGCCTTTGCCTCCCAAGTGCTGGGACTAAAGGCGTGCACCACCACTAACTGCCAAAACAATTTTTTTTTTCTTGGTTTTTTGAGACAGGGTTTCTCTGTATAGCCCTGGCTGTCCTGGAACTCACTCTGTAGACCAGGCTGGCCTCGAACTCAGAAATCCACCAGCCTCTGCCTCCCAAGTGCTGGGATTAAAGGCGTGCGCCACCACCGCCCGGCTCCAAAACAATTTTTAACAATAAAAGAACTTCTGGTGGAATCACCATCCCTGACCTCAAGCTGTACTCCAGAGCAATAGTGATAAAAACTGCATGGTATTGGTACAGAGCCAGACACATTGATCAATGGAATAGAACTGAATACCCAGAAATAAACCCACACACTTATGGACACTTAATATTTGACAAAGAAGCCAAAACTGTACAATAGAAAAAAAGAAAACATCTTCAATAAATGGTACTAGTCTAACTGGCTGTCTGCATGTAGAAAAAATGAAAATAGAACCATATTTATCACCTTGGATAAAGCACAAGTCCAAGTGGACCAAGGGCCCTTTTTTTAAAATTAATTAATTTTTTAACTTACTCACTTTACATCATGCTCACTGCTCCCCTCCCAGTTATCCACAACCCTTTCCCCATCCTCCATCGCTTTTCCCTCCTTTTTTCAGGGCCCCACCCTGGCACTTCAAGTCTATGTGATGCTAGGCACTTTCTCTCCCACTGTAGGCAGACAAGGCAGCCCATCTAGAAGAACATGTCCCATGTGCAGGAGGCAGCTTTGGGACAGCCCCCATTCTAGTTGTTCGGGACCCACATGAAGACCAAGGATAAGTGCAGGGAAGCTTAGGTCCAGTTAGATCCAGTCTGTGTATGTTCTTTGGTTGGTGTTTCAAACTCTGAAAGCCCCCAAGGGTCCAGCTTAGTTGACTTTGTTGGTCTTCCTATGGATTTCCTATCCCTATCAGGGCTGCAATCCTTCCTATCCTCCCATAAGAGTCCCCAGGCTCCATCCACTGTTTGACTGTGGGTGTCTGTATCTGTTTGAGTCAGCTGCAGGGTAGAGCCTCTCAGAAGGAAACATGTTCCTGTCTGCAAAGCATAAAAGAATAATAATGTTAGGGATTGTCAGAATTTGTCTTTCATCATGACAGTAAGTCACGTAAGATTTCATTTATGTATTGCAGTTGCCGTCATATCATAGATTTAGCTTTATAAATTATTAGAAAAGCACAGGAAGTATGTCCTCATTTTTATTTATATTAATGATAGTAGAACATTAGCAGTTTAAAACATTTTGGAAATTGTTGGCTTCTTATTTTAATAACTACTTAGATCTACATACCAGATTATTCTTATGTTGAGTAATTTCTTAGGCCATGCTAGATATCCTTTGCTGATCATGTGGTTTTGTAACAACTGAGAACATTGAACACAGATTGAGTTGTCTATGTGTTTTTTCATTTTTTGTTCTTTAGGTATTGAGCATCCATGCAACGCACCTACCATTGATAAATGCAAAGGACACACAGTTAAAGAGTAATACAAGATGCCTTCCATTGTGATTCTTAAAGCTTATTAGGGGAACTAAAGAAACAGGAAATTAAATAAAGCTAGTTTTAAATGTTGATAAATACACAGCAGAGAAAATTGAGGTCATGGATAGAAATATACTGTGTGGGTCTAGGTAAGTTGTTTAGTAAGGAACCTGTATCAGCTAGGATAATGTTTGACATGCTCAGGTAGAGATAAGAAGACCATGGTCCTGGATGTGAGCTGAGAGCTCAGATGGAGAGATCTGAAGCATGACATTAAGCAAGTAGGCCCACATTTCACAGGGCCTTATATGCAAATGGAAATTTTGTTGTATGAGCAGTGGGAAGCCATTTACTGTTTTTGAATGGCTCCTCTAAACAATGAAATATAGGCAAACAGACATAGTAATACTAGGATTAAAGAAAATATGACTTCTTGATCAATTTGCGGTGCAGAAATTTACAAATTTTGGGAGACAGAATCAGTAGGAGCTGTCGAGAGGCCGAAGGGAAATCCTTGAAGTTATTTCAGTTTTTGCTTGAGAAGATTGGGTAGATATTGGTGTTATCTCTTGTGATGATGGAGGCCAGAAGATTAGATTAGAAACATAACATTCAAGTTAAACCAGGATTTAGATTTGGCCACAGTAAGGTGATACTCAGGTCAGACATCCTTATGAAAATGTCAGGCACACAGCTGAACTGACTCAGGAAACAGAACATTTACAACTGGAAAGACTTGTGCTGAAAGGCTGTCATTCTTAGAGCAAATGTAGATGACATTTAAAGGCTCAAGAGTAAATTGATTCTAAGAAGACAGTGTCCCGTTAAGAGAACCTGGACAACCCAGTATTGTCAAGGAATTTTATTATTTGGAGGTCAGAAGAAAGAACAGGGAAGTGCAACTCACGAATCAGCAAGGAAGTAATATAGACACCATCAAAGTGAATGTCACCAACAGAGAAAGGATTGAGGAAGAGTATAGGTCAGTTGCATTAGACATAGAAGAAATGAAGCAGAGAACTCATTGAATTTGGCAGCAGGGTTTGAAGATGACCTTAATGACAAGTTTCACAAGTTTGTTGGAGAGACATCAGATTGGTGTATGCTGAACTGTGAGTGGGAGGAGAAAAAAAGTTAAGGGTTTTTGCTTGAAAAGAGGAGAAGGAAAATGGTTTTTAGATCAAATACACTGACAAATTTTATATTCATGCACTTTTTGTGTGTGCTTGTACATATTTGAATGTGTATGTGCGCATGCGTGTATGTGTATTAAGAACTCCTCAACATGTTTTTACATAATAAATAGAACAACTTAAAAAGTGAATTTCATGGTATAAGGTTAAGATACTTAATCTTGTAACAGCAAAAGTTCAAAGAGAAAAAGAAACAGATGGTAGAATCCAGAGCACAGTGTAATATTAGTCTTGTATAAAAGAAGAGAATCCTCCGCCATTGAAGGAAGGAACAGAAGCAAGACTTGAACAAGGTAGAAATGTGGGTAGATTGACAGATTCAGTACTTGAGGGAATTCTGAATATTATTATATTAATATTAACTGAGAGAATTGTGAAATCATTATTTATGAGCGAGTAGGGGAAAGAATCAGTTCACTTTCTTTGGGAAAGGAGATGTACTAAATAATTATTTAGGGGATAGAAAATTGAGTTTATTAGGAAATGTTAAAACCAATTGTGAGTGTCATATCTAGTTTACAGTGTGGAGGCAGCTTACTGTATACTTCTTCCTATGAAATTAGATGCATTGATACATATGCAGATAATGACAGAAACATATATTTAGACTGGGTTAGGAGTGTCTGCAGTGAACAAGGAGTTGGAAATATGTTTAAGGCAGTAATTGTAATAATGGGGCATGAGATCTAAGTAAGAAGTAAATAAAGCTGTAAGCTGTGCTTGAGTGAACAGAAAGGAGGATGAGGTACAAAGAAAGCACAGCATTGAAGAGCGTGAAGAAGTGCATATAAGAGTGCAGGGCTAAAGATTACAACAAAGTACATATTTCTGGGAGACAGTTAGACATAAGCTTTTATTAAAGCAGTGACAGGCTGTCAGGAAAATTAATGGGGTTATTTGAGGTGACAAAGTCAAGGAATTAAGACAGCAGCATAGGGCCATTTGAAGGATATGTATTGTGGTATTTCAGTGTGGTTGATGTCACCAAGAGAATGACAGAGAAAATAACTGTTTCTTCATCAAATAGCACAAGTTAAATAAATGATGCCAAAAAGAAGTTTTAGGCAATGATACTTGGGTGGCTTAAGGGGCATTGGTTTCTAGTGCAACTAAATAAATTCCAAGTGAAATTAGCAAAACAAGAAAACTTCTCCCATCTTCTATGTGAGATGTTTAAAGTATAAGGTAAAACCTCAAATATGTTCACTAGAGTTAGTAAAAAGCTCATTCAGAGTGCACTCAAATTTAGGTCTAGCCAGTTACAGGAGTAATTAAGAAAAGACTGAGTTTAATTCAATGTTTTAGTCATGTCAGGCATGGAGATTGGAGGAAACATCAAGTGTTTGAGATAAGTCAAGGGCAGTCTTAGGGTGCAGAAAGATGCTGGAGATGGCAGTCTGAGATCTTAGAGACCTGGTTCATGCTGTTGACCATGGATATGGCTGATGACGAGACAAGCCCTGAGAAGATCAGAGCAGAATAACATTAACATTCTGTTTGTGTACCCGAGAACCACTGGGATGGAATATCAGTGTTGTTTACAGGAATACCAAAGAAGCCAAGGTGCAGGATTGATGTTCACATTAAGAGCTCTGACGCTTAACTTAATCTGTGTGTAGCCATGTTTATGACTCTTCTGTATTAGCATGAAAGAATGACACCCCCAGCATGCTCAGAGGGGCTAAATATTCTCAGTCCTTCCAAAGGGTGCTTATGTCTGGATTGCTCTCATGAATTTGTTTTGCTTGAGGGAATGAGTTCCCATTAAGTGTCTCAGCATGTCCCTGTGTCTTGCTGTAGCTTCAGTGGCACCTTCTGCTCACTTCCTAAGTGACAGTTCCTACTCTCCTAAAGCTATTAAGACTAGCTATGAGAAAATGACTATCCTAGAGGCACTGGCCCAGGAGGCTCTCTGTTAATATTATATTGAACTCAATAGGAGTAGTACATGTTTGCACTCAGATATCTCACATCCTAATCTTTCAAAGATTAGGAAGTAATTCAAGCTGCAAGGGAAGGTCAATTGCGTCATCTATGTCAAAAGTTAGGCTGGTGTCTAACAAAGTGCTCAATGTGCTGTAAGCATGCTAAAGTTTACAGAACTACAGAAGATGCTCTGGAGAATGTCATTATGAACAGTCATTTAAAAACTGGTGAGTTATTAAAATGTTTCAAACTTGACATTTTCACAATGGTTAGTTTCACCATAAATTTGTAGAACAATAGATATCATCTAATTATATCAAATATTTTCTGAACAGTTATTTTGGAACAAATTGTACCCTTTGATATATTAAATTCATCACATTTTATAACTTTAATGAATAAGAGTGAATTGGCATTTACTATACTGTGATCATCAATATCAGAAAGATAGAACACTCTCTCAAACATGCATGTGTGTATATACACACATACAAACACACACAGTGTGGTATACATATATGTATGCCTATGTAAATCTGTGTATACATATATATGTACACATTACATATATTCTCTCACATGTATAACATATATATACATATATGATATATATACATATAGTGTGTGTGTGTGTGTGTGTGTGTGTGTGTGTGTGTGTGTGTGTGGCAAGGAGGAAACTAGAAAGGAGATTATGAGAGAAGAAGGAGAGATTTTGACTGGGAAGAGTGGTAATGGATATATGTGACTTGAGGGAGGAAAGGTAACCAGAAAGAAGTTGCATAGACATGGTCAAGACAGTAGAAAAGGATAACAAATTAGAACAATGTATACTAACACGTATATATAGAAAATTTTGCCATAACATTTTGCCATAACTGCTGTACATATGCTGGTTTAAAATTACTTAAACCATGTATGCAGAGAAATCAGAATTTTATTACCTGTTCAATAGTGGCTAGTTAATCATAAATAACTCCTGTTCATTAAAAATTAAAATGTTTTTCTTTTATTCTCATTAAATAAGCATATTTATTCCCACAACATTGGTAAATACAAGAAAAAATAATCATAAAATTTAGAATATTTGAGAAGTTATAAGATCTGCTCCAGTTAACCACACAAATCTTCAAAGTACACTGTTATTGAATACAAGTCAAATACTACTTCTTAGAAAGGCATCATCTTCAGAAATATTTCTGACTTACCTAAGATACTAAAAAAATCTCCATGCAATTTGTTTTGTTTTGGGCCAGATCATACTCTTACCTAACACAAAAGTTCTGTTGGGTACAGTTCCATAGCTGAGATGATTCAAAGAAAGCCAATCCCCTTCACAATATGCTCTAAATAGCCACAATAAAGAGTATACTAAGCTCCCACTAAAAAACCACAATAATCATGTCTAATTCCACCTTAACTGTAGAAATCAGGGAATGAGGATCAATACTTTACTCTTTATCACTTTTACTTTATCAAATCAAGACAAATAAGAGTATTATTTTTAAGAGTATATTGCATTTTTTAGTGTAAGCTGAGTATGTACATTAGTGTTTTCATCATATGTATTTATTTGTTTTAATTACTCTTGACTCCGCACTCTCACCCTAATTTCATTTAACTGAGTTCCCTGGTCTCATGATACACCTCCAATATTTATTTATCTGAAATGTACCCATTTTTTCTGTAGAAATCTTGAAGAATGAGAAGTTATTTTGCCTGAATACAATGATGATTTAGGCAAACCTAGGTGATGGTCCCATGTAACAATATCATTAAGCTACTTTGTTATTCTGTAAGTGTATGCAGAAATTACAATACATTATCAATACAAGATTTCAAATAAAGTGGACTTAGGTTTTAAGTTGATTTATTGTGCAACTCTTAGCAGGTCAAACCTTTATTTCAGACAGACTCAAATCCACATCCTGTCATTAATTTTAATTTTTTAAAAAATGAAAGTTCAAGACGATAGCCATCAAATTCTCTTGCACTTGCAACAAAAATATTAAATGTGAAAATTAAAAACAGTCATAAGTACTTAGTACATCCCCTGCTACCTTGAAATTTATTAGAACCCAGAGACCATTCAGCAAAAAGACAAAGCCTTGTAAGGAGCCCATATATAGACAATGGTGTCAGTAGTCATACCCGAGCCATGCCTTCACATTACCTAGCCTGGTCACTAATCCTGTGAATTCAAGTTAACTCCAGCTGCTGAAATCATCCAATTTGAGTATGTAGACATCAAGGAATAAGACAATAACCCCTCCTACACTATTTCCAAGTTACAAGGAGTCTTTCTGACAATTCTATTTTAGATAGAATACAGCATGTTGATGATAACCACCATAGGTTGACTGTTTATGCTGTCTCAGGCACTATCTCAGAACTTTGCATAGTTTATTTACTTTTCACAGCTATATTAAATAGTAATTATTACTAAGAAATTTCTGTGGACTGGAGGTAACGCCTGGAGAATCTATGTGTAACTTGTTTATGATATTGCTTGTATTATTATTTTTAAGAAAAAGTATTAATGCTTTCAGATATCACATTATCTGTCAAATTGTATCTTCTTAAATTTGCCTTGAGATGGCAGGGACATGCCACAAAGAGGGGCCAGAAGTCATTCTTAGATGTTCCTTTACATGTTGCCCCAAACCCCAAACCACTATGAAGCAATTCCTCAAAACTGGAAAATGCAATTGGATGGGTGGATGGATAGATAGAGATATATAGAAAGATATATATATAGATAGATAGATAGATAGATAGATAGATAGATAGATAGATAGATAGATATAGATATAGATATATAGATAGATAGATAGATAGATAGATAGATAGATAGATAGATAGATAGATAGACAGACAGATAGCACTACTTGATACCAAGTTTAGGAGAGGGTCTATTGCTGAGAGGAGGAGAGTTGTATAGGATTGGGAAGATAGTAGGGTGAGCATGAGAACAGTTATATGTCTGCATAAAATATAATGAAGACCCTATATTTTTTTTTGGTAAATTCCCAATTTAATCTTTAAGTGCAAGGTAGTATGTTTTGCTTTTAGGTAGAAGATTATAGATGACATATTTTCCACAGGTATCATCCTATACCTGAAAGGGATTTAATCACAACTCACATTGAGATTATAATTTAAACTTATCAGGCTTTTTCTCTCTTGCTTTTTGGATGTTTTCTTTATTTATATTCAAATGTTTTCCCTTTTCCAAGTCTCCTCTCCAGAACCCCCCCATCTCATCCCTGCTACCCCTGCCTCTATGAGGGTGCTTCCTCACCCACTTACCCACTCCTGTTTTCCCTCCTTGGTATTCCCCTACACTTGGGTATTGAACACCCTCAGGCCCAAGGGCCTCTCCTCCCACTGATAGCCAACAAGGCCATCCTCTGCCACATATGCAGCCAGAGCCATGGGTTCCCTCCATGTGTATTCTTTGGTTGGTGGTCCAGTCCCTAGGAGCTCCTGAGGGTCTGGCCAGTTGACACTTTTACTCCCTCCATGGGGCTGCAAACCCCCTCAGCTCCTTCAGTCCCTTCTCCAACTCCTTTTTTGGGGACCATGTGCTCAGTCAAATGGTTGGGTTTGAGCATCTGCCTCTGAATTTAATACCATGAATATTTTATTCTACAAATATTAATGATAACCATCCATAGAAAAACTGACAGTACATAACACTTGTCTTAATTGTCAAAGGAATGGGAATTTACTCTTGGTCTATGTACGCTCATTCATTTTCATTATTAGCACTCAGGTGCATATGCAGGGTAGATTGCAAGACCCAACAAGGTTTAAGGAAACCAAAACTGTAGAGCCATCATCAGACTTGCTCTTCAAAGAGAGAATCAATGTATTTACCTCAATCTCCACAACAGTGAGTTAAGGGCTGTGTTGGCTTGTGTCTATTTGGGGGCTGTTAATGCAGTTGTCATAAGAAATGCATTTTATGTATTGGGAATATAACTGTGCTCTTAAGTAAAAACAATACATTCTAAACCGCTACAAAGCATCATTCTATTTTTTCTTAGGCATGAAATCAGATCTACATGTAAATTCATAGTGAAAGATATAGAACAATGTTTATCAAACTTAACAGGAGTCACATCTGTGGAGTGGAATGGACAGGACTAGGAGATGTATGAAGACAGATTTCATATTCTGTATAATTCTTTTTTTTATTCTTAGAATAAAAGTAAAATTATTTGCTTCTGTGGGAGAAGTATAACTAATATAATTGAAAAACTATCATGAAGTCATTTTAGAAATTTTAGAAAGAGTGCCCACTATAAAATACCTGCCTTGGGAGTTTTACTCAGTTTTGGTTGTGTTTAGACTGATTCTCCTTTTTCTCATTTGTGAACATCATACCTAAATATAGTGTTTTATGCTTTTTTTAACCTGACTCCCATTTCTCCCTTCTGTTCTCTCCAACTTCATGTGCTCTGTTTTAAACCCAGCAGAGACCATTTAGTACTCCCTGTATTTGCATGGATTGAGGGCTATATGCTAGAGCATGGGTATCCTCTTAGGAAGTACATCCCTAAACAAAACTGCCTCTTCCTGTCCTGATTGCCATCAATTATCAAGAGATGCTCAGCTAGTATTCCACTGCTATGATTTTTCTCCCTGGCTGCTACTGGAATTTTGTCTAATTTGACTGTGCAATAATGATGTAAATGTTATGAGAATAACTGCCTTCTTATTGGATTTAAGGCTTGCTTTATAACATGGAACCCATGCTCTTAACTCGGCCAAAATCTAATGTCAGTGGCTATGTCTTAAGTCACAGGGGAGATTCTAATATAATTATTATGCTTTGTAGATATAGAAATAAACTGCCCCCTATGTTCTTATCTTTATCACTATAAATTAGTGCACCTCTCCACCCTTACTAGTGATGTTTCTTTTGGTTACATATCACCATTAACATAGAGACTCACAACTGGGCAGCATATAGGAAATAAGAGATGTAGAGTCCTCAGCTCTAAATGGTTCACTTCGTAATATCTAATGATGTGATTTTAGGAGAGTGACATAGATGTATTACTGATCATGGTGAGCCTGCATCATTCTAAACAAAACCAAGTTGTATTATATATCAGGTAGGAAAACTAACAGTACTTATAGTAGAGTCAGAAAGCATGGCCTGGACATCTTTCCAAGGATGGTATCCATTTCTGAGAGATAGGCAGCGATGTTTCTGTGTAAGAAGGCAGAATCAGTTACTAGAAGTATTAAGCCAGAATTGAGCATTTAAAGAAAAGAGGAAAAATTAGGGGTGAAAGAGAGAGATGTTATTTAAAAGTCATCCAGAGGAAAGATAACATGATATAGCAGAACGGAAGACACATGCTGGAGACAGTAAGGAGAGAAAAGCAAGTTTTCTTAAACCATGGATGTGCCTATAAACCAGATATAGAATTTGAGCTTCCAGAGAAGGTGACAGGCAGTGAGGTGATAGTCAAAACCCAGGAGTAGATTTAGAGATGACAGCTGTGTGCATTAAGATTATTTAAAACCAAAACCACACTTTGCAAACAGAAGTAGAATGTATTTAAGAAGCTGGGCTGAATAATCAAGGCTACACTGTACCCCTCCACTCTGTTCACATGGCATTGTATTGTCATATTTCTCCTGCAAATGGTGGTAATTGCTCCTGAGAGAACCCCTTTCCCATCCTCCCAGTTTGTCCTTCAGCTGTTCACATTCTTTCATTTAGCTCATCTGTGAAACTAAGATAAGACCAGTGATCAATTTAGGCTTCTCTCTCCTGAATGCTTAACTCTATAATATGGATAGAGTAGGCTCATATTTCTTCCATATATATATATATATATATATATATATATAAATTTTGTATATATATATATACAAATTTTATATATACATATAAAATTTGTGTGTGTGTGTATATGTGTATATATGCACATACACACACATACACACACATTCTCAGAGCTGTCACTGTCATTCATGAAGTATGTAGCCCAAGTCCCACATTAGATGCTTGAAGTCATGGATAGTACCCAACTCTCTTTATACCATTATTTCCTATATATGCACATTGAAAACTCAGTGCCTTTCTGTAATTTACTAAGTAGACAATGATTCATTGTGCCATGCTTTTAGCAAAGTTAACATCGATTTCTTTTTTCTTTCTTCATCATCCCATGGACAAAGGACTTATTCTCACCATAGAACTTATCAATTTCAATTTTTTTTTTAAGTTGAGTACATATGTAGCACTTCCTATGTTTTCTTCGTTATATCTGAATTATGACATTCTTACCTTTGTTGTTTGGAACGCTTATTCTATAAAGTCTACTTTAAGCCATACACTGTGCTAACATCACAGCTGACCTAATAACTGGGACAACTATTAAGTATTTAATGGACAGTACATAAAATATGGATATCCTGTACATAGGTGACTTGACTAAAATAGCACAATTTTCATCATGATTCTCAAAATGGCATGTAATTTAGAGCTTATTCACTTTTTATTTCTGAAATTTCTCATTTGCTGTTTCATTTATAGTTGATCACAGGGTAACAGAAACCTGGGGAACAAAACTATGCTGAAGAGTGGAATATACTATAAACACGAACTTTTTCCTGGGATCAGCTTTCCTCCATGACAGACACTTATTTACAACTAAGATTTTTCACTCATTAATTTATTTATTTACTTTACATCCTTATTGGACCTGCCCTCCCCTCCTCTCCTCCCAGTCCTCTTCACCTCTCTCTATGGCCCTGCTTCTCCTCAGAGAAAGGGAGACCTTCTATGCCAACCCACCTTGGCATATCATGTTCGAGTATTACTAGCTGCAGTGTCTTCTACTGAGGCTCAACAAGGCCATCCTGTTAGGGGAAAGGGATACAGAGGCAGGTAACAGAGTCAGAGTTAGCTCCTGCTCCTGCTCCTGCTGTTAGAGGTCTCACAAGAGGACAGAGATGTACATATATTGCATATCTGTAGGAGGACTAGGTCCATCCCATGCATGCTATTTGGTTGCTGGTTCAGTCTCTGTAAGCCCCTATGAGCCCAGGTTAGTTGTGTGTAGGTTTTCTTGTGGTATCCTCTACCTCTTTGACTCTTTCAATCCTTCCTCCCCCTCTTTCACAAGATTCCTCAAGCTACGCCTAATGTTTGACTGTTGGTCTCTGCATCTGTTGTCCTTAGCTGGTGGGTGAAACCACTCCGGTGGCTGTTGTAGTAGGCTCCTGTCTGCAAGTACAGTGGTCAACAAGTTTATGTTGACCAACGGAAAGTGGAGAAGAGTGCTTATGAATATAAAACTATCTTCCTCAAAGGAAAAAGGTCATTATTAGCTATTCATCAGTCTCAAAAAGTATTACAAAACATTTCAAAAGAACTTTGATTTCATTCCTATAGTAGTTTATGTGGCCATCAAGTGTGAGTATTTCATTAGTAGGAGAGTTTGACCTTTCTTGGCAAGCTGGAATTTTCCTTAATGAATTTCAGTAAGAGTTGGAAACTTATGCAAAGTGGCACAACTCTGTGGCTCTCTTGTTCTTACTGAGTATTGCAGAACGTGAACTTTTGAGCCTTCGCTTACCTGGTCTGACAAATATTTTCATAGAATCGGTTAATATCTTTAAGAGAAGACAGGAAGGCACAGATACTCAAGGAGGCAAACAGTTAACCCTTCACTCTTCAATTTCCTGGGTGCTACTTTGATTGTAATTTACCAACCCTGGATTGAGCATAACCTAGAAATATTGCACCCATCTTCACCACAAGAACATGTAGAAGTCCTATTTTTTTGTCTTTCTATAAGAAAATGAGTCTAACTTTCATTTACACAACATTTACATTACGTTGGGATTGGAGGAATTTAGAGGTGATTGAAAATTCCCTAGGAAGGAATAAGAAAATATCAGGGCATTGAAAGAGTCCTAATGTATTTAGAATTTGTAGCAGTCAGGGTTCTAGAGCCAGCCTCCATGGTTTCCAAGAGATAAAAGTGTATAATTCTCATGGCGTTCAAAATAATGCCCTGAGTAGGAGAGCTGAAGCTCGGCAGCAGCAACAGCAGGAGTTGCCAGAAGCCCTGTGGCCTGTTTGCCAGACAGAGTGCCAGCGAGGCCTGGGCATTCTGATGAGATGACATATTCAATGTCTGAGCTCATGCAAGATGATGGCAGTAGTACCTTGGGTCCTCTCTTTGTGACATATCTGTCATTATGTCAACTAGTTTTCACTACCAAGAGACAATGTGTATTGAAAATAATGCAAATAGAAGTTTTTGGAAAAGCAATGAAATTTGATGGTGATTATTTTTTGATTTTGATCATAAATATTAGTGTTGCCTAGAATTTGGTAATTATTAGGTTTCTCCCTTGTGGGAAAAATTGAATGCTTCTAGTTTCCTACCTAAGTACTAGTTTATGTGGCATTCCTTGAAAACCTCAAGCTTTATTCTTTCCTCTGAACTACCAACCTTCTTTGGGTTGGATGCAATTCTTTGACCCAGAAAATGTCTGATGACATGGGTTTGGAACCTTAACTTTCTCATTCAGCTGGGTACAGAAAGTTCTGGTTCACCAGAAGTAAGAAATTGAAGCAAAGAAACTGACAAACCCATGTGACATTTCAACATCCCGTACCATTTAATGCATGCTGCCCTTTGGTTGAAACAATAGCATCCTGTTCACCACAGATCCCATCTTTAGGATTCTAGACTGGCAGTACTCTAGCATGTTCTCAGTAGCCATGATCTGTAGAAAGAAAATTTCAGAGCTCTCACCACAATGCATGTTCACTGATCTCAGGAGAACAAGGGTTAAAGGAAAGGCTGAATTTTTTAATTGGTCTTTTTGTTTCATAGTGTCTTTCCACTTCAGTGGAAGATGAAGAGGTGGCAGGCACCAAGGAAAGGATGCTCCATAACCAGAAGTAACTCACCATCTTCTGAATAGCAGAACGTAGTTCGTGGTTTGTGTTATGGGTGAAATCCTGGCCCAGCCCATATTGACTGGGTGGCCTTAGGCAGATCTTTAACTGCATGCTTAGTGTGCCCTTTGCTTAGTGTTCCCTTCTATAGTGCAGGATTAGGGTGTGGAAGACAACTGTGTTCAATACTAAGAGAGCACACGGAAGACTGCCCACTGCAAGGAATCACTGTGTATGCTGTGGCCTTTGTTTCCCTCTGATGAAATCGCCCAAGAGTATGGAAACCTCATGTACTTACTGCTTCGAATGAAACTGGTTCTGAAGCTGTTGGCAGAAATATCATATGACTATGACTGACATGCATGGTGGTTGCTAAATAATTTCTCCAGTTACTCTTAAGGGTAACTGGATGGTTTTTAGTAACATCTTGGTTTCCAAAACTTATTTGTTTTCTTTAGACAGCTCAAGTATAAAAAGCACAGAAAATTGGATATGCTACACTTAGAAGAAAACGCTATCAGTGTTCCCATGATATTTTCATCAATGATGTAACTTAAGATGTATAATTTGGACATCTGTATTCATTTCAGACTGTGTATCAAAAGCATAGCCTGTTTTTATGCTTATGTTAGTGGAAATGGGAGAGGCCTAGTGATAGACTCCATAATTGTTGAACTTGTTTCTTGTTTCTTCACTAGCAGCAACATTATGCTAATGAAAACATTTTGTTTATATGTAGATGCTTCACCACATCCCAAGGTCAACAAATTCTGAACTTAAGTTTTTCTTATTTTTACTTATTCTTTTCTTTATTGATCACCATTCTTCCTCAGTGTCTCCTTTTGTCTACAAATTATGCAAGTGTGTACATACCCATGTACACTCATACATTGTGTGCATGCATACACACACACATACACACACACACACACACACACACACACACAAACATGTAGACACACAGATATGTAATACCTCTACCTGCATTCATTTTGGGTGTACCTTTGATTTACTAACCACTCAGTATCCCAAATTTAATTACATCTGATACATCCTTCAGCAAAGACTAAATATTAATGAACCTTTCCTTTAAGTCACCCTTGTTTACTAATCTTACTTTTCACTACTTCTTTTATGGCTCAAGATAAGGCTCTTAATTTCTCCTTTCCTTATCATTTCAATATTTGAAAAACTGTATCTGTTAATAAAATTACATGTATCTAATAATAATATTAGAAACAAGATGCTCATTGCTTTTAAAATATTGCAATGAGCAATTTCCCTTTTACGTATGGGTAAGTATTATGAAAAGCAGACATAGAAAGTTAAAAATCAAGTAACAATGCAATAAGACATTATTTTATTTATTTACCATTTACTCATTGTTTTCTCCATAAAATGCATTAGAGAAATTTAGTAAAATAATTGCAAGCAAGTATGTAAGATGAAGTGAGTATTGATTCCATTAGCATCTATTGTATAGGCTGCCAGTGTGTTGTTTACTATATAATAGCCATTTATTTTAAACATCAGGGCTCATTCTTTCCTGGTTCTGGAGTCCAGATATCTGAATTCATAGTGCCACCAGATTGCTTAGTCTCTGGAAGAGTAATGGTTCTTGGCCTCATCTATCTACCTGTGACTGTGGCTTGGCTCCTAGACAGTAATCATGCCTTTATTGTAGGTCTTTGCCCTTTGTTGTGTGACTGTATCAAGACACTTGCCTGAAGATTCAGCTTGGTGTGTACTTGGTGAGGGCTTTTGATGAAGTCTAGATAGCTAAGAGATAGCATTTTTCAGAGGTAATTAATGCTATGATAATACAGATTGCTCTCCACAATAACTGTGGACCTCATGCATTTAACTGGAGACCTTAAGTGAGCCACCAACCAGGCAGCATACACCAGCTGACATGAGGCCTGCCAACACGTATACAACAGAGAGCTGCTGGGTCTGGACTCAGTCAGAGAAGATGCACCTAGCCCTCCAGAGATTTAGGCCCCAGGGAGTGGGGAGGTCTGGTAGACTAGAGTTGGGGGGTGAGGGCATCCTCTTGGAGACAGGGATGGGGAGGAGGCATGGGATTGGGATGTGGAACAGTTAGAGGTTGGACTGGGAGGGGAATAAATCTGGACTGTAAAATAAAGATTTAAAAATAAACAAGAAAAGCAAAATATGCTGTTTCGTGGGGTTGAAAGAACTGTATTCACATTCCCAGCCTCTTCTTGTGCCCTACAAACTTCAGTTTCAAAGCTGCAATATCAATTTTCAGTCAAACTGCAGGCCTGCCTGACTTGTGGATTTCAAACTTACCAATAAGATGGGGGCAATAAAAAAAAGCAATTTATATTAAAAAATCCAAAACCTCTCCCCCTCTCTTCTTTCTTTGCTGCCCTTTCTCTCTCCCCCTCTCTTTTCTTCTTCCATTTTCTGTTTTATTTAGCAAGATGACCAACGCAAGGCCCAATCTAGGTAATCTAAAATGAGCTAGTCTCAGAAGACTTAACTCAGCTAAATCTTAAGACACTACTGTCCAAATAAGGTAACAATAGCATTTCTGTGATTAGAGGTACACATTTGGGGGCTTGAATGGTCATAGATTTGTCTACCTTGACTACCCTATAAATGAGGAATTCCTGATTGACACGGTATAGGAAATTATGAAGTATCATGAGGTGCCACAGAATTATTAATACAGTCATCAACAACAACCATCCTTGAAACATAGTGTCACTCACAACAGAGAATAAGCATAGTGGTGGAGGGAATTTCAGACAGAAGAGCATCACAAGTATAAAACAATGTAGCCAACGATTACGTTTTAAATGAATTTAAAATCTAAATCATGTTTAAAATTAAACAAAACACTATCTTAGCAAAACTATCTTCATAGAATCCAGAAAACAAATTTCTATTTTTTAAACAAATTTCATCACTTTAAGTTATCTAACATGTATATATGTGGGTGGGTGGGGAGGGGCTTAGACTATGATTGCCTTACCCATGGAGGACAGAGGCATCAGAGACCTTGGATGCGGAGTTACAGGCAGCTAAGGACCAGGTGACATGGGCAGAGGGAAACAAACTCAGGTCTTCTGAAAGACCAGTACAACTCTGAACTCCTTAGCCATCGTTCCAGCTCAGGAGAAACTCCTAAGCACTGGGTTCAGAGGTTAGTACAGACTATATTTGTTTTATTAATTTGCTCATCTGCCAGGCTTTCTGTAGTTTTCTTCCAGTGAATAAATAGTTTGTTGGCAAGCTATGTTACAACGTATAACTCAACCCCATTCTGTGTAAAATAAATAATGACTGCATCTTAAAGTATGTATTAATTCCCCCCAGCTTTCCCAAGTCTTCCAAACAGATTGTGAAAACATTTCCAGATAGGATTTATTTCTCAAATGAAAACCAGACTCCTATTTAAAAATAATTTTGTGCTCAGCAGATAATCATTAGCTCCTGCGTTTGGTTGACTGTAACCTCTCATAGCTTTCTTTCCGTCCTTGCATTTCAAAAGTCTTCCAAGTTGGCGAATCAGCAGTATAAATTGAGCTTGGATAATTAACAGCTGTATTTCTTAACTCCCACTTGTTTGTGAACCATATGCATTTTTCTACTATATGCTTGTAAGTTGCAGAAACATTTTGTGGCTATCTTCTTGCTTGCACCTCATAGGGCATCTGTTGTGGGTAAGGGATGAAGAGAAGCCTTCTAGGGACAAGGAGAGAGGTAGCTGGGCAGACATGATTGCATATTTTCAGAGTAGCTCCCAGAATCAAACTTTGACTTACATTCTGGGGCACCAGTTGTTGCCAGGTGCAAACTCCCCAACCTAATGACAATGGGTGCATTCAGTAGTGCATCTTCCCCTGTCTCTCTAGTTGTTTAATTGTTGTGGTATCTAAGATAAACTTACATAGTGCTTTTTGTCATTCTTCTTATTTATCCCAACTTCATTCCTCTTAAGATCTCCCATTGATATTGCTGTCATAAAACACTGGAAGGACACGTCCCCTTTTTTGAGAAAAGAGTGATTATTTCATCACTAAAAGGCTGTGTGAATCTTGTGTACCCAAATAACAGAACAATGCAGACTAGATAATTTATTAACAGCAAAAATTACTTTTCACATCTCTGAGGCTTGGGAGTTCAAGGCATTTGGAGAGAAGGTTTTTGGTGTCAGGACTTGATAGAAAGTTGAAAGACTAGAGGGTAAAGTAGTTCAAGACTAAATCTGAGTTTTAGTCATGTTCACAAAGACCAAGATCCCCCAATGGCCTAATCAGTTCTTTATGGTCCCATGTCATAATGCTATCCAGTTGGCTCCATATCAGCTGAAGGAGGCATTCAAATCAAAGCATTATTAGGAAATTAAGGAAGGCTATATTGGTTTCTAGAATTTCTAATAATTAAAAATTGTGTCCAAGTCTATAGGAAAATTTCCTCTCCCTCACCTGTATTAATGTCTCTTTTTTAACATTAAAGGAACAGAGTCTCAAAATGATGGGGTTGCTGTTTCAGACACAGACAAATTTAATTAACATTCTTTCAGTATTTGTCTATAACATGATATATGTCCTCTCTAATAATAATGTTACTGATCAGTTTTATGCATAAGCTCTATGTGAGAAACACACCCAGGGACTTGGAAATCCTCTCTTGTTCCCGTAATGGCCTTGAGTGTGGCACTACAAGGTCCATTTTATACCAAGAAATTGAAGCTGACAGAAGTTAAGGAATTTTTACACAATTCTATACTGGCTGTGGCAGGCCCCGAGAGTAAGTCTATTTATTGCTTCAATTCACCATTGATCATCCCTGTAGTATTTGGATAGGCATGGTGATTTTGAAATGATTTTCTACTTGCTTTAGGCAGTTCTCCGAAGTAGGGCTATTTCTGAGGCATATGTTAAGAATTTAGAAATGTCTAAATAATTTTGGTTAATTTGGGAAACAGATGAAAGGCTTTTCTGCTATTCACTGACTTCACGTTTTTGCATAATGAATCTATGAGGTTTAAATCTGCATATGTCTGATTCTTCATCTATCTGGAGCCAAGTCTGAGAGAATTCCCAAGTGCCAGGGCTGTTCTCAGGGTCCTTTGAAGTAATTGGCAAGGTGTAGAAAGTCCAATCAAAGTCACTGGTCATGAGCAGAGAGAAAAGTCAGAGAGGTTACCAGCTCATTGTTCTGAAAATGAGAAACCATTATTCCTTCTATTGATGCTACCTTTGTATAGAGAGAAGGACGTGCTTGAGTACCTTCCCAGGGATATTATTCTATTACCAACAGGCGGGGATTGAAGTATAGTTATACTTTACATGAGTCAGTTTGGTAGAGTACTCTCCCTTGCTTTCTTTTCCTTGCTGTATTTGCAATGATTTCCTGCATATGATCGGAGTAGGATCTTCTTCCTGTAACTCATTCGTTTTAGAAGAATCCTCTTCTTTTGCTACTACTTTGTCAACAGATGCAAATGCCTACAGAAGATTGAATTTATTTAGAAAGGTTAGTGGTTTTATGTGGTATGGTTTGAATCTTGCCTTCAAATATAAACCTAGTGTTCATTGTTCTAAAAGTGGGTTCATTTTGAAGCAAGAACACTTGCTAGCTAATAAAAAACATCGGCATTTAGAACCAGCTTTGTAAAAGTCCTTTCCTAACAATGTTTAATTCAATTTTCATGAAAGAATTAATGATAGTCTTCAATCTCTCATTACTGCATATTAAAAGGGATATTTATTGGGATGTGATCTGGTGCTGTTCATTTTCTTAGAAAATTCTGATTATGGGAGCTTTATTGTACTTATGAGTTGGCTTGCTAGTGTTTGTGTGAATTCCCCCCAGATACCCTCTTCTCCTTAGGTGTTCTACCTATATCCTGTAGAAGTTTCTTGCTTTTAGCTACATCTGAGGAACTAGTGGGGATCTACGCAAGACACATTCTGAGAATCTTCCTGATTCACAGTGCAAAATGAACTGACTGAGTGTGAAGTATGTAAAAAGCTGCTACTGTTTTCCTAGTGTAAAGGGATCAAGAGAAAGATGTGCTTCTGTTCTGACACGTGATTTAGCTTGTTAATGCGCTCCTAAATTTGCTGTCTAACATTATTGTTTAATTACATCCATCCATCGCCTTTTTGTTTGGTGAGATTCCAGCTTTGTAGACTGAAGTGTCTGCATCACAGTTTCCTCTCTTGTCACATTTGTTTAGCACCCACAGTTTTCCTAATCCCAAACAATGTCCGTATTCATGCTGCCTTGTATTATCTTAAGATCTTCCCAATATGCTTTCACTTATGTGGCATTAACACATTGTTCCGTGGCTCCTACCATGGAAAATAACCCCAAACTTGGATGGATACACATGTCCTGACAGTACATCAACAGAAGGGGCCAAGAATCTGCTCTCATTTCTCCATGCTTTTTCAGACCAGCCTTTTTTCACTGTTTCCATCATATGCTCTAGTCATCACAACTTTCTTTTAAATGTTCCTAACTGATTCTCTCTTTAACCATAGTCTACAAGAAGCATACCTGACTACTGAGACTCTGACCAAGGTCTTCTGTTCGTGTTGATGGTCTACATTAATATACTGTGTGTTTTTAAAGAATATTTTAGGTCTAATCATTTGCTAGACTTCAACTATTAGAGTATGATGGAACCAGAGAGCTCTTGGCTAGGCACTCATCTTTTGACTACTAAGAGCTACTGTGGAGCCACAATTAGTGACGGAGACAGAATTTGAACTTGCAAAATTCTTGTATGTTTGGATTTATTTCTATATTACTTTTCCCTCAAAGGAACTCTTGAGTTGGAATATTTAACATTTTAGGAGTCAATTACACTCAGGAAATGTGCTGACAAGCCCAAGCATAGCATATTTGAGAATTCTGGCTGTTACCTTTATAGTTACTCTCCCCTTTTTATTTTACTATTTGCATTTAACTTCTATAAACTTTGACATTGGGTGATTTTTTTTTTTTTTTAGATATTT
>NW_022196895.1:55094823-55107857 GCF_008632895.1 Mastomys coucha
CAACAAATTGGGAAAAGATCTTTACGAACCCTATATCTGATAGAGGGCTAATATCCAAGGTATACAAATAACCTAAGAAGTTAGACACCAGAGAACCAAATAACCCCATTAAAAAATGGGGTACAGAGCTAAACAAAGAATTCTCAATTGAGGAACACTGAATTGCTGAGAAGCACCTAAAGAAATGTTCAACATCCTTAGTCATCAGGGAAATGCAAATCAAAACAACCCTGAGATTTCACCTCACACCAGTCAGAATGGCTAGGATAAAAAACTCAGGTGACAGCAGATGCTGGAGAGGTTGTGGAGAAAGAGGAACATTACTTCATTGCTGGTGGGATTGCAAACTGATACAACCACTCTGGAAATCAGTTTGGACATAGTACTATCGGAGGACCCGGCTATACCACTCCTGGGCAAATACCCAAAAAATACTGCAACATGTGACATTGAGTGATTTGTATTATACAATCCAAGATTTCTATTAAGAAAGTCAGAAATAATATCTTTAAATAGTCAAGTTCAACTTATTTAAGTTAAAAAATAATCTAAAGTGTAAGACAGGAGCAAACTTGACCATTAAGACACTTTCAACATCATTAGAAACTGGTGTCTTTGATTGGTCAGTAGTGTCCACTTTGGCCATTTGGTGAGTGAGGTTGTGCCAGATCAATTGACAGCAGAGTCGGGGGTGCTGAATTCTTTCCCATGACCTGGTACTGTAAGGAATTTGTTTCATGGTCTTTTGCTAGAAATTTGCAAATTAACTCCTCTTTCTCCTCCTGCTTGCATTTCATTTTTGATCTGTTACCACAAGCTGTGCTGACATTAGGTGTGAATTTTTAAAAATTACTTTTATTGTTAGTTTATGAAAACTGACAAACAGGGCTTTCCAATAACAGTTTGATAACCTTCTTCCTGAACTGTTCTGTAATTTTCTTTGCTGAGAATTTTGGTTTCCTACAGCCATGTATTATTTCAGACTGTTGCTTTGACATGTGACCACAGACTCAATAGAACATTTAATAGTCTATCCTGTCTGCTATCCTGTTATGAATACAGGAATTCCTCTGAGAATTTCATCACATCCATTCTTAATCAGAAATGGAAATAACCTTATAGAATCCTGAGACAGATGCTACTAGCAGTCACTCCACAAATAGGACTGACCCTACAGGATATATGTACTTTGGAATTAACTATTGTGAGTTCTGGATCTATATACTGTATAAGTTGATGTCAGTGGTTAATTAGTTCATTGATGAGACATATTAGCCTTGAAGAAAACCAACTTATTGAAGAGGCTGCCAAAATGTAAGGCTACTAATTAAAAACAACACATCATTTCTAACAGGCTTACATTATTAAGTGGCACATTAGTTGCCTATAAGCCAATGCCTGGATTGTTAAATTATAAGAATAATGATGACATTTTAAAGTAATAACAAAGTAAGTGCATTTTGTAGGTAAACTATTCAATATCTAAAGGAATGCTTCACAGTGATCCAATGTATACTACCAGATGCTTTCATGGAAAGCATGGATTGTGAAGTTGCAAAGCTGTGTGACACAAACATGTAGTGCCATCTGATCTGACTCAGAAACCCCTGGATCCATCTGTCTACAAAGATGTTTCTTCTAATTAAAGGAATCTTCATAGGTGTTAACATGATATTCTCCCTGGGTTTTTCATAGCTTCTTAACCATGCTTGCTCCTTCTGCCCTTATTCTTCACTCTCACTACCTAACCAGACAACCCACTTGTCCTTCCTATCTTGCCACTCATAAATTGGGTCCAAGTTTTTAAACTGTAACAATGCAAAGAACATCTGACCTGAAATACAAATCATGTAAATTTTTAGGGAAGGACATTCTAGGTCAAAGAATATGTCATATGTCTTATTCTCGTCTTATTCTAAAAACAACAATAATTCAAGTATACCTTACTCTGACTGATGGGTAAAGAGCAAGGAGAGAAGTACATGATAATATGTTGATTAGTGTCAGGACAAGAAGCATGAAATAGCCATTCATTAATTCACAAGGAACTTGAGGATGGCAGGCACTGGGATGGTACAAGTGGTAAGAAGTGGTCAAATATGGGTAATGTGCTTTAAAGAAATTAAATATAATTTGCTGATGGATTGGATCAGACATGGAATAAAATTCAGTTCTGGTTGGCTTGATCAACTGGAAAGATCAAGCCACTGATGTAAAAGGAGGACACTGGAGTCAGGGTTTGGTATATTTTTGTTGTTGTCTGCTCTTTTGTTATCCTGTAGCAGAAAATCAGTAGACCACTGGATGTAGTCACAGGTTTTTAATAGTGATCAGATGAATCAAGAGAATGGAAGTAGTAGCTGAAGGTCTGTCTAAGACAGAGACTGTAACTCTGCTCTGGGTTCTAAAACATTGAGTGGTGATTAGCTTGACTGGTTGTTGGTCCTGGAGACACTGGCTAATTTTGGTGAGATGGAGTGAGAAAAGATGATAGTTGAAGAACTGGCTAATGAAAATAGATTGCAGAAGGGATGTACTGACTTTAATAAGACAAGGAAAACAGCTTGGCAAAGAAGAGTGGAGGTTATACAGAGGAGAAACTTGTTAGATCATGGAAGATGAGGAGATTAAGACTTGAAAGTACAGTGTTGAGAGAATGATTTCCATGGGTGTTGATATGTCCCAGAACAGGGACTGTGTTGGAAACTCTCAGCAGCTAACTCTCTTTTTTGAGACTTGAACAATAGAGTCTCAGAGCTGATGGACTGGGCAGTGATATTAGGATTCAATATTTTTTTCAAATTGTTTAGATATAATCTGAGGACGTAGAGTTTAAAACTGAGTCTTTCATCCCGGGGGAAATAAAATGAGCTAGAAGTGACAAATACAAATACTCAGGTTTGTACTTTGTGATGCTAAGCTTTGGGGACAGAAAATAGCCATCCTGCAGAAGGGCCTGGGAAACACCATCCTCCAAGTCAACAGGTTCGTCTCTGAGCAAGGAACGGTCAGGGCAGAGTGCGCGACTGAGTGAATCTGGCTGCCCACATGTCTGATTTTTAAGTGTCCTACTTGATTATGATTTCAAAGACAGACTGCACCTTGCTCTTTAGCCTAACTTATTTCATAATTCAGCATGACTGAGTGATTTAATGTGGTATAGGTGTCTACAAATAATAGAGTGAATTCCAGCTAGTTTCAGTCTGAGAACATGCAATGCTCATCACTCTATGTAAATGTCCCAGTAAATAACCTAATACTCAGCCTATAATGTCTGGGCAACTATAAGAATTATATTGTGTATAAATTTAAGCTTTCAGTGCCTGCTTTTACCCCTTTCTCATTTTTTTTAAAAAAGATTTACTTATTTATTTAATGTATGTGAGTACACTGTTGCTCTCTTCAGACACACCAGAAGAGGGCACTATATCCCAATACAGATGGTTGTGAGCCACCCTGTGGTTGCTGGGAATGGAATGCAGGACCTCTGGAATAGCAGCCAGTGCTCTTAACCACTGAGCCATCTCTCCAGCCCCTCAAATTGTTTCAACATCGAGTTGAGCTGAATTTGTATTTCTCTCTTGGTCTCTCATCCAGGAACTTGGTGTGAGTATACAGAGAACCTGTAGTTACTCTTAACAATTATAAGGCTATAATTGCAAGTGAAGAAATTGCATATTGCTAAATTTCTCAGAAAAAAATAAAAATAAGATAGAAAACTCACTTCTCATCTATTCATTGTCAGAGGATTTTATGATTCCTGAAGTGTCTCTATAATGGAACTGTGTCTCTCTGGTCTCTGAGGTGGCCCAACTACTTAAAGGATGGGCTGCTGCTGTTATATTTTCCTGTTTACCAATCTTTACTGGGAAATGGCCTTAAAAAGCACACTGCACTTCCCCAGCTCAAAAAGAACTTTGTAACAAAACCGCTACTCTATTCCTAATATGGAAGAGTGTAGAGAGCTCCCTGAACATCCCTGAGTAATGCAGCAGGACACAGGAGTGCCAAACCACAAAAGTCTAGACAGAAAATATGGAGCCAGTTCATAGAAAGTAAGTATCAGTGTTTCCCTATGAAGGAAAGTTCTGAATGGCTTTCCACTGGAGATACTTCCTAAAATCCTTCATCAGCCATAGTGATGCAGGATGCCTGCAGTCACTTTGTATATAGACCATCACGCTCGGGTTCTGGCTTTAAGACCTGACCTTTCACCTACTTCTAGAGCATGTTTCAAAGCTACTATAAAACAATCCTGTTGGTGAAAGAGACTTGGTTTGCTGCTTTGGCATCTGTAGAGTCTGCTGCTAGTCTACAACTCAATTAATTAGTTTCTTTTGATAAATGAGTCGGTAGGTTTACTATGCCAACATATATATACCTATCTATAAACATCTTGTCATAAGAGATCCATACTTTCTATTAGTCAGTATAGGCCCTAATTAACCTTTGCATGGAAAATATAATTGAAGAGAGAGCAAACTCCAAGGCCAGATTTCCCTTATGCTTCTCAATAAACTTTCTGTGGATTTGGCTGGCTTAACACAATAAAGCAAAAACATTTTCCAGTTGTAAAAGATTAATTAACTGTGGATCTCATAATTTAGCACTGTAATACTAAAATGAGTAAGCAATTAATTTACTAACAGTTGAAAAAGGAAGTAATTTTAAGGCCAATGTTCAATCCTGCAGCCAAATGGCCCCTTCCTGACACATGGTACAGTGACCTGGAAATAAACTCAACTGTCACTATTTGGATAAAATCACCGATGTTCCACACTGTTGAAGTGTTAGTAACAGCTAGTCACACCTTGAAGCTGGAGAGAGGACTCAGTAGTTCAAAGCACACTTGCTCTTCTAGGGGACACAGGTTTGGTTCCCAGCGCTCACGTGCTGTGACTCACAACCATCTGTAAAGCCAGCTCCAAGAGATCTGGCACAGCTTCTGTCCTCCACTGGTACTGCAAGTATGGTGCACTTGTACATACTCCACATACATCATCCAATCAATCAATCAATCAATCAATCAATCAATCAATGACTTTTAAAAGTAAGAAAAACCTTAATAGAGCCAAAATAAAACTGGTGTGGAATAAACAAACTTAAGAGCAGCAATACTCTGGCTGTTCTAACTCCATACCTGTTTATTGCTATTTTACAAGAATTAGAAGTCATTTTTCTCTGAAAAAAATTTGAAAGGTTCATTTATTTATTTTATACAGGTGAGTACAATATCACTCTCTTCAGACACACCAGAAGGTGTGTCACATTCCATGACAGATGGTTGTGAGCCACCATGTAGTTGCTGGGAATTGAACTCAGGACCTCTAGAAGAGCGGTCAGTGCTGTTAACCGCTAAGCCATCTCTCCAGCCCCTTGATTCCCTTTTAACTTCAGGGGGTGGAGTATGAAGGTTGATAAACATAAATGCATTGGCTGTTGGGTTATTCATATATATATATATGAATATATATATATGAATATATATATATTTCCCTGCCATTTAACATCATAGAGAAACAAGAGGGACTTTGTTGGGGGAGGAGGAGGGAGGGGAAGCTGAGTAATATATGAGAAAAAAATCAAAAATTAAAAAACAGATAGTAACAGCTTTCCTGTACATCATACACTCATGTGTCAAGGCAATACTCTCTTATAACATCTTTGAGACCCATACAGCTTCATAAGCACATTTATTTATGAACTAATTGGTCAACTCATACAGACACATTTCATATCTGTATTCTAGATGTCAGAATCCTTTCTTAAAGATTAACTAGTTCTTGGTAGCCTATAACTTTACATTTAGAATTTTGCATGCAAATGGAGGTATTCAGCCAAATACATTCCTGAACTTGGTATTTGTATGCTAGGGAAGTAAGTGGAAGAATTCCCTGAAGAGTTTGGATGGAGTAAATAAATGAGTAAAACCCTTGTCTGTGCAAGAAAAGGAGTGCAATACGACAATGTAGAAAAGAACAAGGCCTATCTAACTAGACAAGCCCGTCCAGCTTGTTTGTATGGATGGGCACACCATGGTTTCTTCATTCACTCATTCATTCATGGAGGACCTTGGGAACTATGATGAATGAAGGCAGTGTAAAGATGGCCCTTTACCATTGCATACCCGATTTATTATTTATTATTGCCTGCATACCCAAGAGTGTGGTCTCTGAATCTCCTGGTAGATCTACTTGAAGGCTCTTGAAGAATCTCTATATTATTTTCCAATATATCTCTACAAATTGACATTCCCAGAAGCACCATAAAAGCGTTTCCCTTTTCCCACATCCTTGCCAGTCCATGTCATTATTAGTACTTTCTGTAAAAACATTCTAAATGGTGTTTATGTAATTCTAACGGTATGTAATTCTAAAGGTCATGCAATTCTGTAAAATGTTCTGAGAGGTGATAGGTAATTTTGGTTTTAATTTTCATTTGACCCGTGCTTTGAGATACTGAACACTTTTTAAATGCCCTTTCAGATCCTTTGGCTGCATTTTCAATCAGGTAATTTGGTTTCTTGTTGTAGCTTGACTAACTTCTGTAAATATAATCCTGGCTAGATAATGTGCAAAACTTCTTGTCCAGCCAAGCTAGCCTACCTACTACTAGGTATCTGGTCTACTTAGAGAACTCTAGGCCAAGTGAAAGATCCTATTTTAAAAACCAATGTAGTTGGCACCTGAGTACTTGGCAAGCTTGCATGTGAATACCCACACCCACACCACACCCACCACTGCCACATGGACACACCCACTCCCCCCCCTACCACACACACACAGGCACTCATACATGGTTTCTTGTTGTAGCTTGAGTCACTTCTGTATGAGCCTATAAGCCTCTTCTCATGGTTTGGACTCTTGAGTGAAGGCACTTGTCTGCTGTGCTGAGAGGAGCTTTGCGGTTGCTTATGTTTCTTTCATTGCTTTTTACATTACCTGACTGTACGTTTGGAGTTATTTCCAAGAAGCCGTTGTGTAGACAGATGTAATACAGCCTTTCCTGTTTGCTTTTGTGGTTTAGCCGATTTAGGTCACACATTTCAATCAGAATCAGTGAGCTAATTGTTTTTGGTATATGGTCATAGGTATCTAGGTATCCACATTTCCAAATAATTACTGAAGAAAATTTTGTTTTACATAGCTTTCCGTGGCTCTTATGCAAAAAAAAAAAAAGCCCATTTGATTAGGTGTGTGTAGATTTATTTCTGTGATCAGTGTTTGACTTTATTGGTGTTTGTACCTGTTTTTAATTTTTAAAAATTCTATATTATTTTGTATGTATATTGATCCTTAAATTCACATATATATTCATATATATGTATATATAGATAGATCCTCAAACTCAAGCATATATTTTAAAGCCATATGTATATACATATGTGTGTGTCTAAAGTATGGCAAGTTAGCAATATCTACTCCACTCCTTCTCCTTACAAAACTAGTCTGGTTATTTAAACTTTTGTGTCTCCATAAGAATTTTTATGATTTTTTTCCATTTATATTTTATTAACAGCCATTGGGATTTTAGAGGAAATATATAGAATCTGTAACTTATTTTGGATAGTATAGATATTTTTATTAATCAATATTAATATTAATATTAATTTTAAATTAATATTAATTAATTTAATATTAATATTAAACAATATTAATCTTTTTAGTCTATGAAAATAAAATATTATACAGATGTAAACATGAAGAAATAAATCAAGGGTGGGAATTTGTCATTTATGACAACATGAGTAAAATAATTTGCCAAATGAAATAATCCAGAAACACAAAAGAAACACTGGGTGAAGTCACATTATTGTGGAGCCTGAACTAGTATCACTGATACAGAGAAGGAAGGTAGCTGCTAGAAATTGGTGGGAAGAAGAAGATGTAGGAAAAAGAAGGTTGTTGGTTAAGGGGTAGACATTTTCATTTAGACAGGAGAAATTCTAAGTGATGGTTTGTCATACATGGTGAGCACATTTTATAAGAATGTGATGATGGCCGGGCGGTGGTGGCACACACCTTTAATCCCAGCACTTGGGAGGCAGAGGCAGGCGGATTTCTGAGTTCGAGGCCAGCCTGGTCTACAGAGTGAGTTCCAGGACAGCCAGAGTTATACAGAGAAACCCTGTGTTGAAAAAAAAATTTAAAAAGAATGTGATGTATATTAAACAGAATATACAATATTCTTGCTAAAAGAATTACAAAGTTTCTATTGGCACATGTGCACTCCTGCCACATGAATACAAACGTGCACGTACACACACACACACACACACACACACACACACACACACACACACACACCAGAAATATAAGCTGATGAAACTCCACAGCATATACGTGGATGCAAACATGGTAATGCATTGCATAAATATATCTATTTTTTTCTCCACTTGAAATAAATATAAAAGTATGCTAGGGAGATTTATCAGTTAGTAAACTGTGGAAATTCAAGGTATAGACTTTAATACCCTGAACTCACCTGGAAAAATAAAGTATGATTTTGCACCCATAAATATAATCCTGGCTAGATAATGTGCAAAACTTCTTGTCCAGCCAAGCTAGCCTACCTACTATTATGTATCTAGCCTACTTAGAGAACTCTAGGCCAAGTGAAAGATCCTATTTTAAAAACCAATGTAGATGATACCTGAGTACTTGGCAAGCTTGCATGTGAATACCCACATGCACACCACACCCACCACTGCCACATGAACATACCCACTCCCCCCCACCACACACACACAGGCACTCGCACATACATACACACACATACACAAAGTTTCTAAGAATAAAATATCACTCCTGGTAAAATATAAGTGAAACAGACTATAATAATATCCTCCAAAATTTACTTTTCTTCTTCCTCCTCCTCCTCCACTTCCTCCTCCTCCTCCTCCTTCTCCTCCTCCTCCTTCTCCTCCTCCTCCTCCTCTTCTTCCTCCTCCTCCTCTCCTCCTCCTTCTCCTCCTTTTCAGGTAGGGTCTTATGTGGCTGTGGCCATCTTCAACCTCACTATGTAAGGCAGGCCTTAAACTCAATTTTCTAGCTTCCAAATGCTGGAATTATAGGAATATTCTAATATGAATAGCTTTCCTGAATTTTTTATGTTACAATATATTTACTTAATTTTCATGTATGTTTACCATTATTTACTATCTGAATTACATGACATACTTAAGGGTAGAGACACTTTTTTTTTATCAGAGACAGGAAGAACATGACATGACATCAGATTTGAGTCACAGTTCTCAAGAGCTAGTTTGCAATAAGCAGTTTTTCTCTAAGCGAGAGCTAGCTCAGGTTTTCTCTAAGCGAGAGCTAGCTCAGGTTTTCTCTAAGCGAGAGCTAGCTCAGGTTTTCTCTAAGCGAGAGCTAGCTCAGGTTTTTTCATTTGACCCTGTGCATTCTTGTGAAATGTTGGACAATTTAACAGATTTTTGTTTTTTAAAGAGCAAGATGTCCTATTTGTTTTCTATTACAGTGATAAACCAGCATAACCAGAAACCACTTGGGGATGAAAGAGTTTATTTGGCTTACATGTCCTGGTCTCAGAACATTACTGAGAGAAGTTAGAGGAGGAACTGAAGAAGAGACCATGTAGGGACCTGCTTACTGATTTGCTCTTCAGGCACATGCTCTACTACCTTCCTTATATTTTTCAAGACCACCTTCCAAAGGGTGGTATAACACATTTGCCTACAGATAACCTGATGGAGGCATTTCTCAATTTAAATTCTCTCTTCTCAAATAACTGTAGCTTGAGTTAAGTTGAAAATAAAAAGTCACATACAGGCATCCATAGTATATTTTAACTATTTGTAAAAGTAGAAACAATGTACTAATGCTCTCTCTACTAGAGGATATAGTCTAAATTCTGCTTGTGTACCATATGTGTGCAATGCTCTCAGTTGCCAGAAGTAGGTTGGAAGTCATCTGGAACCAGAATGAGAGAGTTGTACATCACCTAACTGGGTGTTAGAAACTGAACTCAAGCTATTTGCAAGAGCAGCAAGTTCTTTTAAACACCTTGCCATCTCTCCAGCCTCAATGTTCTACATTCTTAGTAGAATAAAACTGTTAGGATCATATATATTAGAAAAGTACACAGGGAAATGAGAGTGTACATTCACTATTATTAAACTAGCTCTCAATATCTATGAGGTAATGAAATAAAAATTTGGCATAATATGAAACATAATTTCTACAACATGTTTACAGCACCATAGTATCTGGAATTAAGTATTCATTACTTCTAAAAAGAAATATTTTCTGGCAATACTCTTAGGAGAAAAAAATAGCTTATTAGCTTATTAAAGGTGATAAAATTGTTCTTCCTTCTCTTTTCTATTAACCTCAGACAGACATAATGTACAACATTACTGCATGACTATATCATCACTATATTTAGAAGTCAATAATTATTGAGTGGAGTTAGATACAATGTTACTGCATGACTATATCACCACTATATTTAGAATTCAATAGTTATTGAATGGAGTTGGAATCCTGGCTTAAACACCAAAGACAGAGAAGAACGTCACAGTTCAGAAAATGGACATTTAGATTTAAATAAAACAGAGCCATGATGACAACAATCAGGCTTTTGAATAGTCACATGATTGCATACATTATCTTTGTCCTGATCATTTGTAAACAGAATCAGAGTCCCTCTGTTATTAGACTATCCTGAGGACCCATCAGAATACAGAGTTTGGAACTCTAGAGTCTTGCACTCCTTCTGGACATGACCCCATTTGCTTTAAAATCACAGGTTTTTTTTTTTTTCTGTCAAGGCCAGAGAAAGAAAATATTAGTCATTCTATTCAAAACTGCGCATTAAAAAATTCATCCCTCGTGCTAAAACACACCCAAATCTATTATATCCTTGAGCTGAAATTATTTTAATAGAAATTTTAGTTCTAGAACAGTCACATATTCAGAATATTCAACAACTGATTGAAAGGTAGCAATAATACAGAAGAAGCAATAGGAGAATTCAAAGATATTGGAGGGTTCATATGCACTTTGTTTTCTTCAGCTTATGCAGTGGTATGAGTTCTATCAAAATCACTCCTCTGTGGCCATATCCAGAGCCTTCTGTTAATTTTTCATAGATTCTGTAGTTAGAGTTCTTTACTTTTTACATTCATTCATACTATTGCTACTCATGTGGCTGTTACTTAATGAGAACTTTTGTAGGCATTAGGAAGAATACAGTGTCAGAATTTTAGAATTATTTATTTGGGGGGATTTTAATACAATCACATTATCTACCCCTTCTCTTTCCTCCTCCAAAACCTCACATATACCATTCCTGGTTCTCTTTCAATGTCATGGCTTCTTTTTATCAACAATTGTTGAAATTCTTTATTTCTATTGAAATTGTTCATGTACATATATATGAGGAATTATTCCTAAGTAAAGAAATACAGCTTGTTCAATATGAAAGCCAGATTTTTTTTTAAATCCATGACCTCAAATTCCTTAGCATTTTGTTCTGTAAATAAAATAAGGATACAAACTAAAATACAAATAGTTGAGAAAGATAAAATAATGCCACCTCAAGAAAGGAAAGCATCACGTGCAGATGTCCTGAGTTGCCTCCATCCACAGTTATTTCCAAGAACCATGAGCAGATGGTTTGGGGTGCTACCTTGCTTGTGTTCTTTCTCACGGTGTGTCTTCGCCCCTTCTCTGGAAACCAGCACTCCCAACCACATGCAAATCTCTTTTTGTGAAATCTTACGATTCTCAGTTTTTATATGCTCCGTGACTCTATCCCATTCCACATCACATTATAATTGTTTGAGAACAAACTTTATTCTTTATTTAGCTTATAAAATGCTAAGGAAAAGAACTATTTCTTTCCATGAGAGTTTCCTGAATCTTCTGGGGTATAAGGGATGTTTCTATGTAGATGATAATGAATACATATAAGCTGATCTTAATTTCACACTTAAACGATTTAACATTTCTTTGAGATTAATATTTTTGGACTCGTTCCTACATGCATACTTAAAAAGTTCTCTAAAGAAATAATATATATTTAGCTACACAGATATAATTTTTCTTCCTCTTTCTCGAAGTTTACACTTGGAATTAACAAAGGAGCGTATCATATCTCTTTTGCTGGGATGTAAATGGAACTTTGAGGAGAAGCTGTTTTGTGGAGTGGTCAGTTGTCTTTCCTCATAGGGAAGCTTTTGAAGAAGGAAAATACTTATTAATGTGGATGAAAGAAATATGTCTGAAGTGTATGCTGAGAATCCAAGAAGAAAGTCGATAAGCGCAGCCATTTTCTGTGTTATTAGCAATGAGAGATCATAGGAGGGCTACTGGGTAGCAGAAGCAAAGACTTTAAAGGAGCCCAAAAGCCTACCTACACAAAGGACCTTGTCAGTGAGGAGAAGATGGACAACTGACCTCTGCATGTCCTCTGCAAGCTAGGGAAGAGCATCCTTTACCATGAGATAAGGAAGTCAGTCATACATTAGGGATATTTCAGTGCACTCTTTTACTTTGTTCTCTTTCTTTCCTCTATTCATTATATATTTCCAATTGAATTATAGCTACATCACTTGTCTTCCTATATCCCTTTCCAAGCTCCCACCCTCTAACTCTTCCCATGTCACCTGCCACTCTTAAATGTATAGCCTCTCTTTTTCTTCATATATATATCATATGTATCATATATAAGTATGCACAAACATATAAATATGACAGGCTAAGTCCATTTTTGTTGTGAGTGCTGATCATGTTGTGTTGGGTAACAAATGAGGGAGATCATCCCCAGGAGAGCCAAGCCTCTCTGTCTTAGCAATCATTGGTTGTGTATAGGTCTTTGTCTAAGGTAAGAATGGGACCACATGAGATTTTCCCCCTTATGTGTTAGCATGTCTATCGATATATTAATTGTTCAAGTCTTAGTTATGCATGTCTTTATAAGAGAGGCATTCACATAGCAGACTGTTTTGTCATCTGCCTCCTTCAATCTTTCTGCCCCCTTCGATTTTTTTCTTTCTTTCTTTC
>NW_022196895.1:55107867-55108289 GCF_008632895.1 Mastomys coucha
TAAGATGTAGGAACTATGATATAGATTTATACATTGAGTCTGGGGTCCCCACAGTCTGTTGATGCTTCTAGTGTCCAGTTGTGAATTATTGTGATGGTTTCCTTCTGCTATAAAGAGAAGCTCCTTGGATGAGGTGGGTGAGGAGTACCTCGTTCTGTGGAGAAGGCTGGAGTGTTGTGGAGAAGGCTGGGGTTCTGTGGAGAGGGCTGGAGTTCTGTGGAGAGGGCTGGAGTTCTGTGGAGAGGGTTAGAGTTCTGAGGAGAGGGCTGGAGTTCTGAGGAGAGGGCTGGAGTTCTGTGGAGAGGGCTGGAGTTCTGTGGAGAGGGCTGGAGTACTGTGGAGAGGGCTGGAGTACTGTGGAGAGGGCTGGAGTTCTGTGGAGAGGGCTGGAGTTCTGTGGAGAGGGCTGGAGTTCTGAGGAG
>NW_022196895.1:55109088-55178338 GCF_008632895.1 Mastomys coucha
GTGGAGAGGGCTGGAGTTCTGTGGAGAGGGCTGGAGTTCTGTGGAGAGGGCTGGAGTTCTGTGGAGATAAGGATAAGATTTAGAGCATATTTAGAATTATGAAGGGCTGGCAAAGTGGCCGTAGTAGAATCTCTTCTATGATTCATGGCCATATTAGCCCTCAGAAGTTGGATGGGTTTCTATTAATAAGCACGAATCTTCTAATGAGAGGCCACATGTTCTCTCTCATCTGTTTCTGTAATGCCAGATTTTCAGATATAAGTATATGATATGTAATAACCACAGGAAAATATAAAGTGGACATGCTGGTTGGAAGATTGAGAAAGAAAAAGCAGAGCACGGGTGTTATGAAGGGAAGTAGAAAAATGAAGAGGAGGACCCAACTGGAGAGAGGGCTGGAGTTTTGTAGAGAATTCTGGAGTTCTATGGAGAGGGCTGGAGTTCTGTGGAGATGGCTGGAGTTCTGTGGAGAGGGCTGAAGTTCTGTGGAGAGGGCTGGAGTTCTGTGGAGAGGACTGGAGTTCTGTGGAGAGGACTGGAGTTCTGTGGAGAGGACTGGAGTTCTGTGGAGAGGGCTGGAGTTCTGTGGAGAGGGCTGGAGTTCTGTGGAGAGGGCTGGAGTTCTGTGGAGATTGCTGGAGTACTGTGGAGAGGGTTAGAGTTCTGTGGAGATGGCTAGAGTTCTGTGGAGAGGGCTGGAGTTCTGTGGAGAGGGCTGGAGTTCTGTGGAGAGGACTGGAGTTCTGTGGAGAGGACTGGAGTTCTGTGGAGAGGGCTGGAGTTCTGTGGAGAGGGCTGGAGTTCTGTGGAGAGGGCTGGAGTTCTGTGGAGAGGGCTGGAGTTCTGTGGAGAGAAGTGGAGTACTGTGAAGAGGGCTGGAGTTCTGTGGAGAGGGCTGGGGTTCTGTAGAGAGGGTTAGAGTTCTGTGGAGAGGGCTGGAGTTCTGTGGAGAGGGTTAGAGTTCTGTGGAGAGGACTGGAGTTCTGTGGAGAGGGCTGGAGTTCTGTGGAGAGGACTGGAGTTCTGTGGAGAGGGCTGGAGTTCTGTGGAGAGGGCTAGAGTTCTGTGGAGAGGGCTGGAGTTCTGTGGAGAGGGGTGGAGTTCTGTGGAGAGGGGTGGAGTTCTGTGGAGAATACTGGAGTTCTGTGGAGAATACAGGAGATCTTTGGAGAGTGCTGGAGGTCTTGGGAGAAGGTGGAGGTCAATACAGGAGAAGAGAAGTGAGAGACAAATAACACCAAGGTTGTCTGATAAAGCTTCAAGGAATCATATTAATTTATATTTCCCTGAAATTATATGCAATATATGTAAGTATATTTATGAATGTATATGTCGAAAAGCTTATGTCACTTGAGCAAACAATGACCTTCATCTGAACCCTAGTTTAACAAATGCACAAGAACCTCCTTTTGAATGGTTGGTCGGGGTGATTGAAATGACTCCATTAATGTTGAAATGACAATATCATAAGCTATTGCTGTTGCCTTTAGTTACCTTCAGAGCTTGAAGGTACCTCCCTGTTGCTGAAGACACCATACTCTTAGGACAAAGAGTTGGAGTTATTTAAGCTAGATCTAACTTGAAAGCTTCCTCCTTGAAGGTTTCCCCTTGTAGTCCAACTTCCATGGTACTAGAAATTACTATGCAAGCTGCCAAGAGAGGGAGAAGAGGAGAAGTGGTACCCAGCTGTGACACCGTTGAATGGCAGCAACAACCAACATGACAAGATAGACTTAAAGTCATACTTAAATATTGGTGCTAACCATGGCCGTATAATTGGACTTCAGGGCATGTTGTATTTTAGATACAAGGAGGTCCAAAGTGGTATGATGGCTTATTTCAATTCAATTTGGTAGAGTGTAGAGTCTCCTGGGAGAGAAAATCATAAATGATTGTCTGCATCAGCCTGTGAATATGTCTTTTAGGATTATCTTGATTACCTTTTGTGAGAAAAGGAAACCTACCCATTGAGGGTGAAACCATTCCCAAGGTAGGGTATCCTAAACTGTTTGTGAATAGAAGAGGGAATTGAGTATAATCATGTGGGACCATGAAAGTCAGTCTGTGTTCTGATTGAGCAAGGCTTACTCTGGAGACCCAGTAGAAAATTCTAAAAGGGACGGAACTGTAAGCCACGCTCCCAGACATAAGGTTGCTGACACCATGAGCCTTCAACTCCATAATCCTGTGGCTATCAGTTACGTAGGCAATGCCTCAAGTTCCTGGTATTCTGTCTGGACTCTATCCCCATTTAACTGACCATAGCCAAGTATGCCCTGTCCCATAGTTACCTGGAAACAGCAAGATAGCCCAGCCCACTATAAAAGGGGCTGCTTAATCTCTCCTCTCTCTCTTAAGCTCTTGCTCTTACTCTCACCTCTCCATCTCCTTCTCCCCTTCCCTTTCCCCCATCTCTCCATGTGGCCATGGCCAGCTTCTACTTTTCTACTCCCTCTCCCTCTCCCTCTCCCTCTCCCCTTCTCCTACCCCTACCCCTCCTCCCTCCCTCCCTCCCCCTCTCTGTTTTCTACAATAAAGCTCTAAAACCATGGACTGCCTCCTTTCATCTAGACTCGCCGTGATGGAGCGATGAAACAGGCCTTTCCCTAAAGAGCCATGTCTAATCTCCCACAGCAAGGCCTCCCAGCATTTCCAGCTGCCAGACTGGATCAAGGACTCTCACCCTTGTGGAAACCACTCAGCGCCTCTCCCTCTGCCCCTTCTCCCTTAGCCTGGGGTGGACTGAACCACCCTGGGGGTCCCCACTTTGTTCTCAGTTCTTCTGTGACTGCACTTCCCCACCCCCCAGAGCAGGGTCTGGTAGCCTCACAGGACCTGACACCCATCCTGTGATGGTTCTGTGGGGTCATGCAGCAGTCTCCCACATCTGTCCATCCAGTCTCCCCGAGCTCTGATGGGACAGAGTCTCTTCCACACCTTTATTTCCCCAATAAAATCATTCATGGATATACTCTTTTCTCTTGACTATGGGTGTGACTATCTGCCATCTTAACTTCACAGTTATTGACTGCAACCTGAAATTGTGAGCAAAAGTAGATACCTTCTACCCTACTTAATAAGTCTACCTAACTATTTTTAATGTGTGTTTGTGTTTGTATGTACATATAATGCTAAAATGTACATTGGAAAAAAATTTATAAGCGTTACTGTATGTAACCAATAGAAATTCCCCTAGGAAAACCATGTCTAAAGAAAGCAAAAATGTGAACACATTCTTAGAACAGTCATCTATTGAATACCTATTCTGTCAGTCATAAAGCCAAGCAAATTGTGTATATTTGGTCTCCACATGACATGCTGAAGTATTATTCCCATTTATGAGTGAGAAAACTGAAATTTAGAGACCATCAATAAGTCATAGAAGTTGGAATTATTTGTAAGTGTTTCTTGCAGGATCTTAAAGAAGGCTGTCTGATTCTAGATCCTAAATATGTGATGTTGGAGGCCATCATCAACTTCTGTCCACAGATGAGTCCTGGTCTTCTGAATAGCAAACTCTTCTCTGGCAACCTGGCAAATTCAGAACACAAAACTTGGTTTCTATAAAGTCTACATCCGTGCAACACTGTGATATCATTACACCATGCACATGTCTATTTGTTCCAGAAGAGGACTTGGGGCACATGGACTGTGGTCTCTTTGCAGCCATCCCAGCTTGTGGAATGTGGTCACCCCAAGAATACAATAATTCTTTTCTGAGGCTATCTTTGGCACCTTTTGTTGTTTGCAAGTCAGCTTGATTGTCCACTGATGCTCACTTGGATTTGTATCAAGTATTCAGAAAACACAGTTACAATTTAGATTCACTGCTCTACTTAGTCAATGCATTGCTGACTCCAGTTGTTCTAACTGAAACAATACACTGAAGACCATAGGATAGCTAGATGATGCTAACAAACAAAAAATACAAAACACAGTAGACAGCTTCTATTGATGCTGTATAGGCTAGCTTCTTAGCTTTACTCATCTTTCTGAAGTTCAGAGAGGAAGGGAAGACAGACAACTGTAGAACTTATCCATATCTGTTGTGAGACCACACAGAACTGCAGAGAATAAACGTGGAATTCACCAAGCTATGCCCCGTCCCTATCTGCTATTCCCCGTCTCTTCTCTCTTTCCTCATCATCCTTCTGGGCTCATTGTCCAATATGCTATAATCATCAAAGCAGGACATTAAGTGCAGAGATTTTGTCTCCTTTCAAGGTTATTATGAAGATTGATGGGATTATGTTTGTTAAAGATTCCTGCAAACATCAGAGGAAAGGCTGTATCTGAATATGAAGAGCTGTTTATGTCTGGGGCAGAACACCATTCTTTGTACCTCATTGTTTGTCTCTGAGACCCATGACAATAGCCCTTCTGCCACATCCCCAGCCAGGATGTCAGCTGTAGGGAGCACAGGACCCAAAGCTGAGGTAAGAAACTGTTTCTGTAGACATTGAAGCCTGGGTGTGGCTGTCACTTCTGAGGAGAACATTTCCTTTCAAATCTAACTTAGACACTTATGAATGCATTTTCTTAAATGGAAAATTTCCTTTTTGAAAGACTCAAAGGAAAGTATCATGACAAAACTCTTATTTCCAAGTTTGATACTTTTGAAGTTTTAGCATTTGGATAAACTCTAAAATATATGTGTATGTAGAAACCAGCAACATATTGTTTTGTTGAATTGTACATCAAGTATTATTTCTACTTCATTTATGATTTTGTTGGTTTCTTTATTGCATAGACTGGAGCTGGGTTTTTATAGAAAGTAGACTTAGGAAAAATTAGAATAGGATGGTGCTTAAGAACAGAGAATTTTTACAGAGTCGTGCTAGAATAGTGACTGTTAACCATCCCCCTGACTTCAAGCATATTGTACCTATTATCTTTAGGGCTGTTGGAAGAAAATATGAAACTATAAAGTCCTTGGCAGGTTTGTGATGGTCTTGACTACTTATCTTTATGTGCTTTTTAAAATCCATAGAAAAAGCAAAGGGGTTGGTTGGCTCTTTACTGTGGGTATTTGAAACATGACAATTTCCTCTGACCTAGCAATCAACATGCTCTATGAGTTCTTAACATTAGTGTTTCCCATTAAACTTAGAGCTAGCCTTTCTCAGCAAAGTACCTTTAGCCCTTAAGAAATACTCCTGTGCGTGTATATTCATGCATATATGTATAAGGGTATGTACATATATACCCACACACTTGCATTTCTTGTTCCTTGTATCCTCTACCATATGTCAGGCAGCTATTTATGCAAGCTGTGTTGAATTCCATCAGTTTGCTGTATGTGTGGACAGAATGAAGTTGTCTCTGGTTCTCTGTGCAGCTGTCTTTTAAAATGAAGACTATAAAATAAGTGAGCTCTCAGTTTCAAGTTCTCAGCCTATGTCTTTACTTCTTACTTCTCTCTAGAGCTCTGTCACATGACAGAGTCTTACAAGATACTGCACTTGACCAATGAAGCCTTTCCTTGCTCAGTAAGTTGAGGCACCAGCACATGCTTTAACTGCAGCATGAACTCAATCTATGTGTGACCAGAACTTCTCAATGGGCTTCTTGTTTCAACACTCCTGTTCTGTCCATCATTAGCACTGTGCCTGAGCTTAGGCCACCTCTTCTCAATGGACAATGCAGGATATTTAAATGTAAGGGCTGGTTGCTGTGGGAAGTCAGATGAAGTCTACTAGATTTTTTCCCTCGCAGTGTATTGCTGTAAGACAGTATTTTATAATAAATGTGTTATTTTTGTTCATAGTATATTGACCTTTTTCTTAGAATAATATGATAAGATCTAGGAATGTGAATGCAATTATCTAATTCCTTAATGTAAACCATGGCAAATAACACAATCAGAAAGTCATGGCATGCTAACCTTAATATGTTTGCTTTTCTTTTTATAAACTATTTATGAGCATTTATCATCCCCAGTGAAAGGTGTGTTGAATTACTATGATGGAGAATTCCAATTAAAACCTACCAAAACTCTGGAACAGATTGATGACCTTTTACTCATGTGTTCTATAAAAAGAACTTTGAATGAAGAATAGTAGCTTACTGATAATTGCATGGAATTCATAACTTTTCAGAAGCAGGTATTCTATATAGAAGATTTATATAATGGAGTCTCGATAATGACAAGTTTGAGAAAAAGTTTCTACTTTTTTTCTACAGCCAAGAAATCCAAGTCACAGTATGTAATTTGTTGCAAATGATGGATTTGAACTAATAAAATATTTTTCTTAATGCTTTATCCTGCTTTTCTTTATTGTTATAAAAGCTTATCTGTATAAATTCCATTAGTGTTAATCCCTTGGTTTGAAAAAAAATCTATCAGGGAGTTAGAGAGATAGCTAAGTCAGTAAGGTAAAGTGTATGCTGCATAAGTATGACCTCCTGAGTGTAAATCTCCATCCCTCACATAAAAGCCTGGAGAGGCAGCTAGCCTATAATCCTATCAATGAAGAAGCAGAAATGGAAGGAAGCTCTCTGGGGCTTGCTGCCCAGCTAACTGGCTGAATCAAGTTCAATGAGAGATCTTTTCTAAAAAAATTAAGTGGACAGTAGTAGATAGCTGATATGAATGTCTAATCTACGCATGCACATGCATACCCACACACACACACACACCTTGCCAAAATCTTTGCCTGATGGGTGTTGTAGCATGGTGTGGCCTGGGCAGCTTGCTGCTAAGGCCGATGGCTGAGGTTCTCTCTCTCTCTCCTGCTGAAGCCTGCAGCAGGGCACATTAGTCAATAAGGAGGCAATGTATAAATGAGATATTTTATTATAGGAAAGAGAAAATAGTCCGGTCAATTAGAGAGATGGAAAGGACAGGAAGGAGAGGAGAAAAGAAGAAGAGAAAGAGAAAGAAAGGAAAGAAAAGAAAGCAAGAGAGCAAGAAGGCAAGAGAAGAGAACAAAGAGCAGGAAAAGAGAGGAAGAAGGCAAGAGAAGAGCAAAGAGCAAGAGAGGAAAGAGGGCATGAGAGGAACAAAGAGCAAGAGAGAGAGGAAGAGGGCAAGAGAGGAAGGAGGGGACAAACCACCCCTTATATTGTAGGGGCATGCCTATCTGTCTTTAGGGTGAGGCATGCCTGGCTATGGTCAGTAACTGGGGGTAGGGTCCAGCTAGAATGCTGGGAGCTTGGGGTATTGTAGGTCTGATAGAGCACACATCTCCTGCCTGCAGGGGCAGCTGTGAGGGATTGTGACTGAAACAGGAGCCAAAGACTCAGGAGTTATAGCTGAGCTCCTTCCACCCCCCTGCAAGCAGAAACTGCCCACTGAGGCTCCAGAGCTCAAGGCCAATTACTCAACTGAGCCTGAACAGACCACTGCTCCACAGATTTTTTTTTAATGACTATTTCCTGATTAAACATGTCATTTTTCATTATACACACACACACACACACACACACACACACACAAACACCACATATGGCTGAATGGACATGGAATAAGATAAGCAGGCGTCTAGACCTGTTTTAATTGCATTTCTTTATAAAAATTTACTTCAGGGAATACATGATAAGCAATTTCTCAGTTAAAGGAATAGGCGTATTTAATTCCCCAGCCATGCCTGTGCAACAAGACTTCTCCTGAGGTATTGAAGAATTTTTCCAAAGGTGAATTGTGTTAAGATCGAAACAGAGGTGACAGTAATGTTGTAAGTTCCCACTGAATGTTCTGACAGATGTAGTAAGATCTTGTTGAATGCCATATAAAAGCATACCTTCTCACCTTCCCATCTTCTCCTCAAATGAGACTATTTCTCTTTCATAGTACAAGTGACTTCTGTGACTCAAAATTACTAATGTGGTTTCCTTTAGATTATTTTATTTTACTTCTGAGAGGTACACATTTAATCAGCTGTAAAGTTAACACAGTTTTTAGTCCGTGGAGGTCAGAAGCCAGCTTGTAGCAGTCAGTTCTCTCTGTCTACAATGTCCACTTCAGAGATCTAAGTCAGGTCATCAACCTTAGTGGCAAGTACCTTTACCTACTTAGCTGTCTTATAGGCTCCTCCTATGTAATTTAAAAACATATCTCTGCCCCATTAACATTTTATGGCAATGTATGCATAAGAAAACACATTCTATCTTTCCTCTTTCTAAAAACTCATTTCTACTGCCCCAAGGCTGACAGTCTGATTTTTATAAGGAAGTTTCATTACTGAGGCATGAATATTACAAGAGAAATGTTAAAGCCAATTTGAGTTATTACATATATATGCACTATATCTGTCATTATTAAAGAAATAATGAAAATGACTATTTTGAAAAAAATGAATTGATAATCAATGGTTAACTTCTTTATATGCATTTTCATCTTAACAATTTTTGCCAATGCATATTTCTAAAGTGCATTTAAATATTTATATGAATTATTGGAATATTCAATCATAAATTCCAGGAAAATGTATTATGGTTCAAGGTCATTATAATAAAAATATCTGGGAGTTTTATTTTTGTTTATCTGATCTTTTTCCCATTTGGAAATAACCCACACATCTTTAAATATGTATTTTTGACCTTTTCATAAGCAGATTCACATTAATTTTTTTTATATTTCTTGCCTCATTATTTTTGTTTATGTGTGGGAAGTGGCATGACAGCAATTTTTCTCCGTCTAAACAGAAGTGAATATTGATGTTAATAAGTAGCCCTTCTGTCCACTCCAGGGTATCTCTTTTTTTTTTTTTTTTTTTTTTTTTTTTTTTTTTTGCTTTTCTGTAGCCATACAATTAATATTAAACTCGTCAATGTAATCTATCTTTAAAAACCTGTCTGTGTTCAGAAGCATATTCTGTTGTTGTTTTAAGAGAGTTGATGCTATGCTTAGAATGTCTTCAATGAGGCAAGCTCTAGAGTTTGTAACTATGTTTTTTACATTATAAAATACAGAAAATTAACTGTTTTCAACAGATGAGAAAATACTTATTCCAAACTTTTAAGTAGAGGCTATGATTGGGAATATTTCAAACAAGCTTAGAGATTTCAGAATGAAAAATGTTTGAGGTAATAAATATGCTAATTTACATTTTTGGCAGTTCCCAATATATACTTGCATTAAAACATTGCTCTATGTTCTACCAATTGTTTGTCAATATTGTAAGATTTTTAAAAATGTTTGAATAGAAAAATATGAAACATACTGTTTTTATAAATGCATACACATTTAATCTTTGTAGCTTTGAAAATATAACAAAAAGATGAAAATTAATTAAACTGATGTCATAACGAAACAGTCTATGATTGTGTAGGCTTTTAAAAATTAGAGTAATTCCTCTTGATTGACATAGAGTTATTTTGCTCAACAACAAAATCTCATTTTTAATGGATTAAATATAAAGTGGTCAGCAGAGAAAATAATGACACTTTTAAGTGGGTCTTACTCATTTACTAATCAATAGTCTTAATTTTTATATTATACAATAATATATCCATTTGGTTAATTCTGACGTGGATGTTCAGCATTTGATCTATTTGTGATGGGAAAGTCGGGTTCATTGGACAGACTCAACAGAGCAGCTGCGAGGTTAACAGGTTTTTCCTGACCTTGATTTCATTATACATGTTAATGTACAGAAAATAAGATTCTCTATGGTAATGTGTATGAATTGTAAGCCTTTATCTTTGTGTGGATATATGTAGACCGACAAAGAAGTGAAACATACAGCCCTCTAAATTGGTACTGATGAAGTCCTGATGACAAGGGAAGTGGAAGCTTATTCCTGCTGGCATGTTCCCAGGTAACATGGGGACTAATGAAGCCATTCATCCAGTATTTACACTTCAATGTGAAAATACAGTTGTGATTTATTGAACCTCCTGAACACAACAGTGCAGCTCTCTCTCTCTCTCTCTCTCTTTCTCTCTCTCTCTCTCTCTCTCTCTCTCTCTCTCTCTCTCTCTCTCTCTCTCTCTCTCTCTCTCTCTCTCTCTCTCTCTCTCTCTCTCTCTCTCTCTCTCTCTCTCTCTCACACACACACACACACACACACACACACACTTTTATACTTTCATTCCATTATTTAGCCTTTGTGCTTCTGGCTAAAAATCTATTAAATTCTCAGGACTTCTATCTACTCTCCAAGTGTTACTATTGACATTTTCAGTGTCTTTCTAAATGAGAAGTTATGTCTTCTGCCTCGGGCAGCCCTGGCTTTAGCCCCCTCTCTCCTCTTCTCCCATGTTGCTTCTGCTTTGGAGGGTTTGAAAAGCCAAAATGAGATAACAGGAATGAGTTGCCCTGTGGTGGTCTTGGTGCTTTCTGTGAGTTGGACATCTCGGTAGATTTTCTGTCTGCTGTGAGATTTTACTGTTGTTGTTCCAGGCTCTTCACACTGGAGGCACACTCGCTAAATACCATATAACACACTCTCTGGAAATCCCGTCTCCCCAACAGTCTCTCCTGATGTCATTTACATGGATGCGGTCACATTTAGGAAGGCAAAACTGACTTCATTCCTCAAAGGTCCCCATTCAGTCCCTTTCCTCTCATCCCATTATTTTGTTCCCTCACCCTGCAGAATTTTGCATAGCTCTGGGGGACTTCACCATTTCTAGCCATGAGGCAATACCAGTCTACACACTCTTCAAACTCTGGAGGATTTATAACATACTATATTACTCTCTCCCCATTCTCCTTTGAGTTGTTATAGCCAACGTGCGTAGACTTTCATGCACACAGTTTGTTTATTCAAACACCCAGGGTACTAAGTTGTTCCTGTTCAAGTGTTACACTCATTAGTGTGAGAGCAATGAAGGAGAGGAGGAAGAGATCATTTAATTAGAAATCACTTCCCCTCTTCAGGGGTGCTAAAAATCTTAGAGGTGGACTTACATTCATTTGCTTATGCGACAAGTGAGCAGATGTGCTATTTATAGCATTCTGTTGGCACAGCCGACTAAATGCTATCTGTCTGACACATGGGAACTTCCTCGAATTTCAGATCTGCCTAACTTTCTTTATAATTGGAGATGTTCTGTTTGTGAAGTGTTGTAATTCCTGTTTACCAGAACTGTGTCTGGACTGATGCCACCTACTGCAGATTAGCTGTTTCCGAACTTAAAACCATTTCTTGCTTTTCTTATGTTTAATTATATAGGGTTTTGCTTTTCTCCTGTCAGACCATGATTCAGTACTTTTTAGCATATAATTATCCCAATGTCTTCTGCTTGAAAGAAATGAATATCTGTATTTTTTTGTCCCAAAGTAGCATCTTGTTTTCAGTTGTGTCTTTGGGATACTAAGTATAAACAAATGAATTGGAACTCCTGCTTAGTAAAGAGAATTACTCTTGAAATAAAGTAAGAGAGAATCTGGGCAGAATTTAAAGTATCCATTGCTTTATCTGCAAAATAGCTGTGAATAGCTTACATGTTGGGTAACAGGATCAGGCCAACAAGCTATCTTTAGACCTTCATACCATTGTGTAAAATAAGAACATGGACATAAATTGCTGGGGAAGGAAAAGATACACAAACAAATTAAACAGCACTTCTTAAATTTCCATGTGCATTTGTAGAATTAAGAAAGACAATTTAATTCAAAGGTTCATATGATTATTATATGATAAAATAGTCCCTGGTACAGGAACCATGACAAATGACTATCCTCTCTAGTAATAAGTACTTAAATATCAGGAAATAGCATTTTTAATTTTTTAAAAGGATTATTGTATATTATGAAGATTTTTATAAAAAAAAAATCCATTGGCAGCAGCCTATTTGTTGACTTAGGTGGGACATCTAGACCTCATATATCATGTGGTTAACTAGCCTTGAGTTTAAAATGAGATCACATTATGGTGAAAGTTCCTACTTTACTAACTCTTTCTCTTATCAACTAATAGAAAAGGCAATTGGTACTCTCTAGAAACGAATCCTAAGCAGATGTTCTACTGAATAGCCCCAAGCAGTGACTGGTTCTTGTCCATCAGTTTTGTACTCTGCCCTATCAGCATTGATAGAAATCTATCAGAGCCACATGAAGACCCACAGTGTTTTCTCTTTTGTCTCTGGCCACTCTGTAGCTATGCTCAGACCCTCAACACACTGAAATGCACCTGATTTTTCTGGGTGACATGAAAAGGTGGTTATCTTCTACCCTACCTCATTTTGTCACACTACAAAAACAGTAGTTTGGGAGATGAATCCAAGTTATACATGTCAAAATGCATAATGTTTTTGGCAGGCCTGTCATCATAGTAAGCCATAGATGAAGAAATTCACCAAGCCCATCTGTTGCTTCAACATATACGTGACCTGAGACCCCAACTATAGTGATATTTAATATTCCACCTGATATGACAGGCCTAGAAAGATAGGCTGAAGGAAACCACCACTCAGTTATTGCTAAAATCCAGTGTTCTGATTCCTTGAAGGACTGAAATGTACATATATTCTTTTTGTTGCAGGTTATGGCATCCAAGGTATGCTAAAAACAAGATAGGCTATTGTTGTTAACCTCTTTTCCATCCGAAAACTTGAAGGTTAGGATACTACTACTGAAAACACCACACTCTTTAGACACAGGACTAGGAGAGATAGAGTTGGATCTACCTGGAACCCTCCTGCCTAAGGACTGGCTCTCACAGTATCAGAATAGCATGCAAACTGCCAAGGGTAGAAAAAAAAATCAATGCTCCAATTCATCCGGGGAGCCTGTAAACTAGAGTGATGACTGTCTTAAGAATTTATGACCAATGGTGCAACCATGACTCAATTATCTTGATAATGGCTTGGTAAAATGACAGTTGTAAGTTCTCCTTTAGGGTGCTAGAGCTCAGCAGCCATGGATAATTATCTAGGTGTACAGGAAGAGGCATGGACATTCTTCCTTTAGTTCAAATAGACTGTTGGCGGTTACCCCTACTATTGCACCTTTCAGGATGTCTTGCCATTCCAGTCATTGTCGCTCATAGGCATTAAAGCTGCATAGGGACATTGACTGCTTTTCTCCTTGGAAGTTTGCATAACTCCTTCTGGCATATTCAGAGCTAGTTGTCAAGGACGAGTCTCCCAGATTGATTCCAACTCTACTTTTCTAAGTCCTGTGTCCAAAGTGTATGCTGTCTTCAGCAATAGATTTTGCCTTCAGTCTCCTGGAGGCAACCACAGTCAGAAATACCCGCTTATACTTTGGGAGAAGGGGTCTTTTGGACTGCCCTGACCAAAAACATAAAGGGAGGTTTTCTATATCTAACATTGTGGTTTTAAATAACACTGAATATTTATGAAAAATCCACACAGAATCCACACACAAAACCACACAACTTTGTTTCTTTATAATTACACATATGTATGTATATCCGGAGACATAGTTTATGAAGTTGTCCCATTTGGGGTGAGAGAATACTTTAAGTACCTCAGACTATCTAAAAGATTTTCTTAAGGCTGATATCTGAAATCTCTCTAAAAAGTAACCAGTATTGAGGAAGACACAAATAAGCATTGTGAAAACATCCAGAGCCTATGAGTGTCAGACACAAAGGAAAATGTAGATGCATCAGCAGTTTGTGAAGCAATGCACTGTTTACTCTACCTGGCTGGTCTTATCACACTGTGCTCTTTGAAGGGATGGCTATTTTTAGTCATGATTATAAATATTAAAACTATGATTTCTATTAAAGCAGACTTTTTCTTACTGACCAAGAAAGTATGTAGAAGCATGATGACTGCTCTAGTGACTACTGCAAACCTCTTAATTTTAGATGGTTCCTAGCACCCTATATTTGGAATTTCCTAGAGCAACTTTGATGGTCATTCATTATGTGGCCTATTTGACACAGAAAGGAATTCGTGAGAGATATAGTAGGTTGCATAGAGTTGCCCAGTAACTATCCCAACAGGATAATAAAGTCTATCTTTGAGTAATACTTTCTCTGGTTGGTTATTCTTTAAGTAAAGAACGTCTTCTCCAAATGAAGTTCATACTCACCTCTGCTTTTGCAACCCTGGCAGTACTCCAGAAACACACTCTTGGGAATTGCTATTTTGACACAGAAAAAATCCAATATACCCCTGTGATAATTGCAAATTATTTTAATGTTTTACTACCTATTTTCCTACACATCTACTCTCTTCCTTTAATGTTATGATAGCCATTGCCTTCTACCTCACACTGGATTGTCACTATATATTTTCTAATGATAAAAATGGGCATACTGCATGTAAAAATTCAGTAGCCCTCTGTATGAACCCTTTGTACTGCACATCCAGTAAGGTCCTTGTAGGGCTGCATAATGACAGGCCTTTTATTGGTCTTAGGCAAGTTTCCAATACACTGTCCAAGTAGGAACTGATCTCTTGCACCACATAGGAAAGTAGAAGAAAGGGCAGGTATTTCCTTTATTTATCCTTATTAGGTGATCCTGAACTATAGACCACTTAAGAAATTCTTATTTCAAACATTCAAAGAAAAAAATGAAAAGCGCTACAAAGAAAAATATGTACTGTGTAATTGGAAGAAAATGAAGCTAAAAGTATTTTTAAAAGCAGAGTCTGAGAATGAATACTGTTAAAAACAGTATCTACGTACAGCTATATTGTTGTTTTCACTATACTGACTTTCAGGTACACTGTTACTGTAACATGACTAAAATGTTCTTTGCATTAGCTTCTAAGTACTAATCTGCAATGAATAAAATTAGGGGCTGAGGTCATGGAATCCATGTGATCTTGCAGTGTTATAAAAGTGGGGGAGAAACCAAGAGGACAGCACTGATTCAGAGTGAGTATGTTCTGCGTGCATACTGCTTTGAACCACAGTTGACACAGACTCATGGGTTGCCTGCTTATCTTCTCCTATGCCTCGGCTTGAGTGTACCACCACAGTTGTAGAACATCTGCAGAGCCATCTGCCTGCTTCAACACTCATGAGAAGTGTCATACTTCTCCTTTGGTGGGACAGGCCAGACACAAAGCTACCAAGGATGAGCATCACTGAGTATTTTACTTTGTCTGTAACCTTGGACAAACTAGACTTCTGAAGATAAACAAGAGAGAGAGAGAGGGAAGGGAGGGAGAGGGAGAGGGAGAGAGAGAGGGAGAGAGAGGGAGAGAGAGAGAGAGAGAGAGAGAGAGAGAGAAGGAGGGAGGGAGGGAGGGAGGGAGGGACAGAGGGAGGGATGGAAGGGAGGGAGGGAGGGAGAAGTAATGATCCTCCAGAGTACTTAGGGCAGAACTAATGAGATAGTTTAAATATATTAGGAAGCAGGGGATCTGGTACATGCTATCACCTGAAGATGTTGTTATAGGACTCAGAAGGTCTGGAAAAGGCTGGAGCCCCAAATTCTTAACTCAACCCTACCAGGAAATAGAAACATCAAATTCATACCAGGTTTTTTATCCAAAAAAATTAATTGCCTGTTGCAATATTCTAGAAGTATAAAACCAAAATTCAAAGTAGAAAGCATCCATTGTTCATATTTTAGATGAGTAAGAGTAGTGAAAATGAACATTTGGCGTTCATTTAACTATAATTTGACTTTAAGAAATGCTTTTCTGATACTGTGTGGGCATGTCTGGCAACACAGGCCTAAAGATTCACCCGAGCAGGTTTGAAACCACGCTGTACTAGGTCTGCAGATGCCCAGAGCAGCGGGTCAAAGCCACGTCTGTAATTGATAGAACATATTGTCAAATTAGCACATTTATTTTCCTCACACAGCCATATGCATCTAAAATAAACCAAGTTCTGCCTCCTGTAAACCAGTTTGAAGATTAACAAATGATGTTTGTGTGACAGTTGGTGAGAATGGACTAATTATGTCGGGTTTTTTTTATGGCATTTACCATGCTCCTTTCCAAACAGATCTTAGAGAGAATGTGTGGGAGGCACCGCTTCTACATCTCCACATCACCTTTATGTGCTGGCAGTGATGTGGAGGCAAGAAGATGTGTTCAGTGTTCATGATGTTTTCTTTTACTAAAGTTGGGGCACGTTTTACCATAGATGTAGTGGCTGTGTGAAGTCTCACCCAAGTCTCAAAATTTTAATTGAAACTGATTAGAATACTCCTTGCCCTTGTAAGTGCCTTAACTCATTTGTTCACATACAAATGCATGAAAGTGGCTCTATTTTGCAGGCAACTTATTTTCCTATGGATAAAAGTCTTTACCTAAAAGGGGATAATATGAATTCTGCTTCTTCACTGGTGCCACACCTACGTGAAAAAGGATCAATGCTGAGGATTAAATTTTTGAGCCCAGAATTGAGACAAAAGCAAGAAATGATATATTTCTAAAGATAATTATTTACAAAGATCTTTAAGTGAAAATCAAAAAGTAAGCTGCAATAGTCCCTTGGAGGAGACACTACCAAGCCTCAGGGTTGGTTGAAGGTTGCTGCAGAATCTCCAGTGAGACTGGTTCAAAATCAGTTCATCCTAAACAGAAGCAGCCAACTGTAATGAGTGTGCCCCACCCATAATGGGTTCTGGGCATCTGCTATTTATTATCTGTTTGAATTGTGATGCAAGAAATAAAGTTCCAGACAGAGATTTAAAAAATACACATTGTATTTGAAAACACCAAAGATTGCTGACAGACGTTTTTACGAGAACAAAATAGGAACAATTCAAGATACAGAGAAGGAAAGTCTTTTTCTTTTGTAAATGTAAATCGCTTTCCATTTTAGAATCTAGACTTCTAATGCATTTTGTATGTTTCAGTAACCACTAATTATAGAAAACATTCCTTTTTGTATTTAAATAGTGCGGCTATTTTGTTTGTTTTTTAAAAAAATGTTAGTTATATATTTTCAAGAATTGGACTTCATAGCTGCTACAAGATGCATGCTTGCCTATTCTTAACTTTCTGTGTTGGCTTATTAGAGATAAACTGAATTGGATATCAGTAGAAAACTCAAGGAAGAAAGTCAACATTCCAATAGCAAGATCGTATGAGGCTATTAATTTTCATCACTAAAAACCATGTAGCTATGTGATAATCATCTCTTGATCATTTACATGTTTTTATTTTCACAATTAATATCTAATACTACTGTATTTAAAAAAGATTAAAAAGCCCATGCCATTAAAATGCCACCTTTCACTTTTATTACCATTCTCCTCCTAAACAATAAATAGATAGATAGTAGATAGATAGATAGATAGATAGATAGATAGATAGATAGATGATAGATAGATAGATGATAATAATCAACTCCCAACTACTGTGCAGTAACTACATCTGTTTTAGTAGCCAACATGGCTGTGAAGTGGTCCAGAGCAGGAGTGCAAAGAAAATCACCTTCATTCAGATGGGCTTAGTGACCTTGTTTCAAGTATGGTCAAGCATGTGCCTAATATTTCATCTGGTAGAATATGAGATCATGTGACTAATAGACTATTAAAAACATGATGATCACCCATAGTCCTCACAACAAAGCCCAAAGCTAGAATGCATTTTAGCTGACATTCAAGCTTTTGAATATTGGCTGATTTGTGAAAAACAAAGGGGTGTCTGCAAGGAAAATTGTAGCACCGGCTATTTTTTTCATTAATTAATTGATTTATTCACTTTACATCGCAATCACAACCTCCTTCTTCCCAGTCCTCCTCACATATCTCCTCCTGTTACTCCCCCCTCCCATTCTCCCCTGGGAAGGGAGATGCCCCCAAGTTTACTGACCCTGGCACATCAAGTCACTATAGGTCTAAACAGATCCTCTCCCACTGAGAATAGACAAGGCAGCCCAGTTAGGGGAATAAGATCCACAGGCAGGCAACAGAGTCAGGGTCAGCCCTGTTCTCTAGTTGTTGGGAGACCCACATGAAGACCAAGCCATACATCTGCTACATATGTGTGTGGGGAGGCTGGTGGGTGTGTGTCTAGCCCATGTATGTTCTCTGGTTGGGGTTTCAGTTTCTGGGAGCCCCCAAGGGTCCAAGCTAGTTGACTAGGTTTTCTTATTGTGGAGTCCCTATCTCCTCTGGCCCATCAATCCTTCCTCCAACTCTCCCAAGACTCTCTGAGCTTCGTCTAATGTTTGGCTCTTGGTCTCTTCATATGTTTCAGTCAACTGCTGATTACAGCCTCTCAGAGGACAGTTATGCTAGGCTCCTATCTGTAAGCATAACAGAGTATCCTTAATGGTGTCAGGAATTTGTCCTTGTCCATGGATGGGTCTCAAGTTTGGCCAGTCACTGCTTGGCCATTATTTAAATAAGTGTTCTGCTGCCTTGTCTGTCACCTTCTTTCCATACATTTTTCCCTAGCATCTTGTTCTTTAAGGAAGGGTTATGAATCTAGCAGAGTATCCTACTTGAGAATGACAGTGTTTACTTGGTAAACTCAAAGGTCAAAAGTAGAGCAAGTTATTTGCCTAAAAACATCAATGGAATCACATATCCTGTTAGAAAACTAGGACTGCTTTTCAGCCTTGTGTCTTACAGGTGTTGATGTGTGGGTACAACCATAGATTTAGCCAGATGGAACATATGGCAAAGACTAATTAAAATGTTCCAACTGGGAACAAGCCACGCACTTTCAGAGCCATTTCTAGAATGTTGAAAATTTCTAGCAACACTATATTCTGTGGTCGTGTTTATCCCTCTGGCCAAATTTTTAGCTGTGTGAAAAACCTACTTATGCCTAAAATGGGTTGCATACATCCAGAACTGAAAGGGCCTGTGCAGGTCTAGAATTAACATGTCTTGAGTTTGTATTAGAGTTACTCTAGACAAGTTTTTCTCCTGAGGCACTGCACCACATTGAGAATAGGAAATAAGATAAACGTGTGCCTTGATGTTATCTTTGTGAGCATCAGTTTCATTCTCTTGTAATTATCTTCTTTTTCCCTTTGGCTTAATAGAGTTTCAACATTTTAAATGAGTATGCTATCGAACTAAAATTTAGGTAGCCATTCTTAGAGGTAAGTGTGGGCCTAAACAAATGAACAAACAAACAAACAAACAAAAAAACCCAGATATATGCATGTAGATGATGTATGAAATAATTTTGAGAGAAGTGGAATATTTTTCTGAGAGACTTAATTTAAATGTAGAAACATCATTTTGCCACTGAAAACATTATGCAGAATTTCACCTGAGGCACCAGCGTGCTATACATAGTTAAACCATGCCTTTTAACACTACCCTCGTCTGGCTTGCCTTTGCTTTCTATGTGGCCCCAAGAACAGTGCCTGATTTCATGGAGATTGTTTACTCTGTAATGATTCATTAATAATGTGTGCTCCATGCTGTCTTACATCTTTAATGTGGCTTATAGCTTAAAAATAGGTGCTTATTATAAAGAAGGGATATATACATATTTATGAACTTTGAACTTAAAGAGTATTTCTTTCCCATATACTTGAATGCATTTGATATATTCGTTGTTAAATTTGAAAGCTCATTTTTGTCACCTTAGTTTTGGAGGGATTTTCTTGTAAGTTGAATTCTGCTTCAAGTTGCTTACATTTTCCTAATTCATAAGTAGCTTGTAAAATTCATTGGAAGTGTATATAGCCTGATTATTCGCATTGATTTAAAATGTTCTTTAGAATGTCTGCCAGAGGATTAAAAACAAAGCTGTTGATTAAACACATATTCCAATACTTTGAAGCTGAGATATTTTCTTATGAGACTTTTTTTTTTTTTTAACCGAAGAGCTCTCACACATGCATGTCCAACACCAGGAATGAAGTAACACTCCTGACCAAATTAATAGATGCATTTTTAGATATCCCTTCAATCATTGCAATGGGCCTCATCAGGGCAGTGTAATGTGACCCAAAGAGTAAAACTGGGAAATTGGAGTCTGGTGTGGATGTTTAATACTATAAGGTAAAGCCCAGAGACACTTGTTCTCATAAGGAAGGATGTGGAACAACCAGAAAGATTTTATATTTGTTTTTATGTGTGTGTTTATGTGGGGTTTTTTATTGCTGCAATGAAATAGCATGACCAAAAGCAACTGTTAATCATCAGAGAAAGCTAGGACAAGTACTCAAACAAGGCAGAAACCTGGAGGCAGGAGCTGATGCAGAGACCATGGAGAAGTGGTTTGCCAGCTTGGTTCCCATGGCTTGCTCGGCCATCTTTCTTATAGAATCCAAGAGCCCCAGACCAGGAGTGGCACCTCCCACAATACACTGGGCTCTCCCCCTTTAATCACTAATTAAACAAATACCCTACAGGTTACCCTACAGCCTGATCTTGTAGAGGCATTATCTCAATGAAGGCTTCCTCCTCTAAGATGACTATAGCTTGTGTCAAGTTGGCATAAAACTAGCCAGCCCGATGTGAAAGAGTGAAATCATAAGGGAAAGACACATTGTAAAGTGTCATCAAGAACACTAATGTACAACAGGGAAGGTCAGGTCATCAGAGCCTCAACTGATAGACAGAGGAGACTGGGTGAGATTCATTAGGTCAAGGAAAAATATTCCTGATGCTTTGATAGAGTGGCCTTAGTAGCTTGGAGACAATTAATGTGACAACAGTGTGGCAGTAAATTAGAACTGAAAAGTATGAGTAGCAGAATAAGGAAAGTAAGGTAGGAGTCACTTCTGAACAATAGCCTTGGGTGTACGCTCTCCTCCGTTTCCCTTTGCCCTCATGTCCACTTCTCTTCAAAATAATGTGAACATGTGAATATCAGTGCTCTGAGGTACTGCTGTATTTCAAATGCCAGTTGTGTACAGTATTATTTCACTCTTGCTGAGAGGGTGCAAATTTGAGATAGAGGTGACTCCTGAGTGAGGAGACCTTCATACTAGCCTAATACCATACACTGGCATTTGCTCTTACCAGCCATTCTCCAAGTCATTTGAGGCCAGCTATATGCAGGGATGACAGACACACTTCTTACTTGTCTCCAGAACGGCCTGCATAAAGTAACACATTCCTGGAATAAAGTGCACGGAATTTAGCATAACTTAATCTCAGTCTCTTTTAGTCTGAAAATAGTTTATAGCTATGCTGTCATAGCATGCAAATTTCTATATAGCAGCTACTCACTAGGTACTTTTGAGCTACATTTACATTTGAAGCAATTTGACTATGGTTATAATTCTGATAGAGTTCTCTAAAGTAGCTGTAACCACTGGCTTTAAGTTTTGTTACCACCCCTGTGATGATCATTGAATCTTAGCCAAAATATCCCAGGTAAAGAGCAAACATAAAACTAGTCTTGGGCATATGTAAATGATCAATTCAGGCACTATGTTGCTAAAGCGTCAGTGATTGCCTACATATATTTAACTATAGGGTGACAACACTCTGATAATGAGCATGCTGGGTTTTTTTTTCCCAAATAAATATATAAACAAATTTCATGATATGAAAGTGTTTTCAGTGTGACTATCTGGAACTTGTATGTACCTGGGACTCTTCTCTCCCATCTCAAAACAAACAAGCCTAAGTGGTGTTATCTTTGAGAGTCTCCAGGTTCTGCTAGCAAAGAGATGACGCTCTTTGATGGCTCCACGCAATGCAAGGAGTCAATTGAGTATTGTGAGATGATTTTACATCACGCTTAACTCAGCAATGTCTTTACCAGGTGGACTTCAGTCCATTCACTTAAAAAGAGTTTATGCATATTATATTCATTCATGAATATTCATTAGACATGGTTCTTGGCCATATATCATTTTACAAGTACATATCATACATTGAGAATATTCTCTTGTTCTAACTTACCCTTCTTCCGTTCCTCTTTTTATTTACACCGTTTACCTCAGCAGACAGGTTCTCTTGGGTTTTCAAGTCATATACGTACAACTTTATATCTTTATATAAAATCAAGTAATAACTGGTATTATTTCATGTTTGTAAACAATCCTACTGTGTGTATGTGTGTGTGTATGTGTGTCCATGTGTGTGTTTGCATGTTTCTTATACATTCCTCTGTTGTTGGGTACCAATATTGGGTTCATAGTTTAGCTATTGTGAGCAGTTCTTCAATAAACATTGATAAGCAAATATATCTGTCCTATGCTAATGTGGAGTCCTTTGGGTATAGATTCAGGCGGGGTATGGTTCAGTCTTGCAGTAGCTCTATTTTTATTTTATAAGTAATCTCAAAACTGATTTCCATGGTGGCTAAACTAATAAACTAAATTACATCCCTGCCAGCAGTATGTAAGAATTCTCTTTAGTCTGCATGCTCACCAGCATTTATTACTTGTTTTCTTATTGACTGAGATTCTCACCAAGTGAGGTCTCGGTATAGTTTTAATTCTCATTTGTTTGATTACTAGGTGTTTATTTTTTTTTTTAATGTTTACTGGTTCTATTTGTCTTTGGAGAGTTGTTGGTCCATTTCGTTTCATTGTCTTTACATCATTGTTGATTGGATTGATCATCCTCCTCCTCCACTTCCTCCTCCTCTTCCTCTTCCTCTGCTTTCTCTTCCTTCCTTTCTTCTCTTGCTTCTTCCTGCTCCTCTTCCTCCTCCTCCTCCTCCTCCTCCTCCTCCTCCTTCTCCTTCTCCTCCTCCTCCTCCTTCTCCTCCTCCTCCTCCTCCTCCTCCTCCTCCTTCAAGACAAGGTTTCTCTGTGTAGCCCTAGCTTTCTTGGAACTTACTCTATAGAACAGTCTAGTTTCAACCTCAGAGATCCAACTACCTCTGTCTCCCAAATGCTAGGATTAAAGGCATGTGCCACCACCACATGGAAGGCTGATTTCTTCTTATTTAGGTATTTGAATGCTGTGAGTGATCCAGCTATTAATCCTCTATCAAATGCATTACTAGCAAAGACTGTATACTATTCTGTAAGTTGTCTCTTAACTTCATTGTTTCCTTGGCTGTGTAGAATCTTTTAAATTTCATAAGATACCATCTGTTAATTGTTGGCATTCCTAAATTACTGGATTCTTAATGATGCAAATGATCTGTCTTATCAGTGAACCATTTTATGGCTTTGGCATCTCATCTCCACCAGCAAAGTAGAATAATCCACACTATTTCAGCATGGCAATTGTTGCTGTACTTGTTCAGCTCATTAAGCGGGTTGGTGAGACTTTATGGTTGTATCTTCCACCACTACTAGGAGATACAATCTCACAACAAACTCCATAATCCTGTGACTTTTACCGTCTTTCTGGCAACTATTCCTCAATGCTTTCCGAGACTTAGTTGTGGGAAATGTTTGGTGGACATATTCTTTGTAGCTGGGCCCCACAAATTTGCATTTAAATTGGTTGTGGTATCATTTAATGGTCTCTGTCTGTTGCAAAGAGAACTTTCCTTCAGGAGGAATGAGGACTAAACTAGTCTGTGGATATAAGGAAGAAGTTTTAGAGTGTAGGTAGGGATTTTGCTGAGTTAGTAAAATGTCTGTTGTAGGTTCTCCTCCAAGTCCAAGATTTCTCTAGTTCTCTGAGTAAATGGCTGGGTTTCCAGTCCCAGTCATGGTTTCCCTCTTCTTGGGTGGTTCTTAAATGCTATCAAAGAGTTGTTGTTGACCACCAAGGTATGCATGGCACCACTACATTCTTAAGGTTGTCATGTCATGCTGGTATTGGTGTAGTTCATAGGTTTCATAGCTGGATAGGACTGTTGGTTGATTCCCTCTGGAAAAATCACATAGTTCCTTCTAGTAACATGAAGTCCTTATATAGTCCTTGGGCAGGAGGCTTTCTGGTCAGTTCTAGCTGAAGAGCTACTGGTGACTTCAGTAATGGGGACTCACCTTTCACTTCCTGGGGACAAGCAATGGCAATAGAATAACAATACTGGTAATGATAATGATAGCTTTAGCAATAGCTTATAATATTTTTAGGAGTCGCTTAGGTAACCCTGACCAACAACTCAAAATGGGCCTTTTTATGTCTAATGTTGGGCAAGAAAATGTGAAAATTTCATTGTAAGTGTGTGTATGTGTTTGTGTGTGTGTGTGTGTGTGTGTGTGTGTGTGTTATGGTTCTTATTAGATAATGTGAATATGATTCCTAATGACACATTCAAACATCTTTACTGTTATTTTACCATCCTCTCCTTAATATGTATTTCTCTCTTTCCCTTTTCTAGTTTCTCCATTTTCTCAATTCTTCAATCAGTTTGCTTGTATTCTGCTATTCTGTTTCTCCTATCCCCTAATCCCTACCCCCACACTGCCAAAGTTCTTTTTTAAACTTTTCTGCTCTCTAAAGTTACTCCAGGATATGTACTCACATCTGAAGATTTGGAGCTAGAGCCTCCAATGAGAGAGAAGATGTGACATGTCTTTCAAGTCTGTTCTACCTTACTCAATATGGTCTTTCCTAGCTCCATCCATTTACCTGCACAGTTAATGGTTTCATTTTTGTCGTAGCTTAACAGTACTCTAAGAAAGCATACATTCTAAAGCATCATTTCTTGGTAATATCATTTGAAGGACATTTCAGTGGCTTGTATTCCCTAGCTGTTATGAAAAGAGTGGCAATAGACATGACTGAGCAAGTGTCTGGGGAGGAGAAGGAGAGTCCTTTGGGCATATGCCAGAAAGTAATACAGTTGGGTCATAAGGCAGATTTATATTTAGCTTTGTGAAGTTTCTCCACACTGATTTGCAGAGTGGCTGCACCAGTCTGCAATCCCACCACATAGAATGAGGGGTCCATTTTCTTCACATCCCTTCTACATGTGTTATCAGTTGTTTTGTTGATCTTTACCTTTCTGACTAGGGTAAAATAAAATCTCAAATTTGTTCTGATTTACATTTCCCTAATTGCTAGTGATGATGAACACTGAGATTGATCTGTGATCAAACTTTATGACAGAAGGCAAAGTGGCACAGAAGTGAGAAAGGGTTGGCAGGAATGGAGCACAATGTCACCTGTCCTTGGTATGACTTAATGCCATCTATTTAAATATTCACTGGCCTATGACTCATTGGTAGAGCTTGCCTGTGTATAAACATAGATTTATAATCTCTGTAGCCATTGCTCTAAAAGTTGTAATATCTCCCTCTAACTGTATCATGTACATTCTTTATTACCAAATGGGCAGGGACACCTGAATACCAGACTTATTAAAAAAGCTCTTGCCTGTGTGCATAGTCCTGCTTTCTCTTGGATATGAGCTATATAATTTCAATGACCTTTCAAAGCAGTTTAAGTTGGCACATGGAGTAATGGGTTTCATCATGGTATCTTCCCCTAAGTGATACAATATATATGCTATCCTTCCTTCTCACCCATTCCTCTCTCACTCTCCCCCCTTGCTCTTTGCCTCCAAATGGTTCCATCTTCCCACAGTTACATTCCAGCTTCTATCTCTTACTACATTAACACTGCTTCCTTTCTCTCATTATCCTTTTAATAGTTTTGTGACCTACCTACACACACACACACACACACACACACACACACACATAAATATATATACACAGACTGAAAGATTACAACACACACACCTAATTTAATGGTTAGTTCCATGTATAAGAGAAAACATGCAGCATTTATTTTCCTGACTCTTGCTTATTTCAGTTGCCATGAACTGTTAATGTAGTTAAATCCATTTGAGTGAGAATATTATGATTTGATTTTTCTTTTAGCTACTTAAAGTTCCATTGTACATATGTTCTATATATCTAATTTTTCATTTATTTATACTGTGATTGTCCTTTGAAAAGTTGATACTGAATAATAATAATAATTATCACTCTATCCCCATAAAAGTACAATTCTGTTTTTATACCAAGTTTTTGAGGGATCTGAGACTCTATTAAAATATTACTAACTCATGATATTAATATGGTTTTATATCATAATCTTGATGAGGGATTTTAGTTAACGTTGTGATGACTAAAGAAACATGAGTGTCCCTTGTGTAACTTGTGGGATCTGGATAATGTCCTTGACTCTACTCTCTTTCTATAGAAACAAATATTAATCTGATCTGAATTAGTTTTACCACTCAGTATGATATAACGTGTTAACTCTTCTGACCTCTTCATAATGTTATAAAAGCTAATGTTAATAATAGTAACTCACAACTCCTCCTGGCTCAGCAAAATGAATGGTGTGTATTTAAAAACAAAGGTGAGTTGCTTGGTGTTCTTTCATAGCAATTAAGCATTCCATTGAGGCCTGATGTACTGCTACTTAAGGGAGTAATGCTGATATTAAAATGAAAATGAGTTGTTTTCTTTCATCTTTATACACACCCCCCCACACACATTGATTTTTTTAAAGTGTGCCATCAGATTAGACAGTCCCTAACTTTACTCCTCTACAGTACTGAATGTTTAGGATGAATTTCACTTTGCCATAGAGACAATGAATCACAACATACTCAGAAGTCAAAACTGCTGAAGTAGATATAGCACAACGTCTAATGATGCTTAGTCAGTCAAGTTGGTTGGTTTGGCAATTAGCTCTAGTTGCTGTTATTCTGCATGCCAAGTACAAGGTAACACGGTCTTCAGTGCTTCTCACTACTGTTTCACAAATCAGTTGACTGCTCTGCTTACAGCAGCTTTTGCTTTGACCAATGAAGACTAGCAGAATTATTGTGTACTTTCATTATTCAGCCAGTATCCCAAAAGGCTGGAGGGGTCCTTTGGCATATCATAAGGAAAATCATTCTTTATTATCAAAGCTTCTCACCCTCTGACTATAAGCACAATGATACCTGACAGTTTTGTAATTACTTATAATCTATAATGAACTTTCTGATACCCCCTTGAAGTTCTTGTTGTGCTCAAATATTAATGTAAGACAGATGGAGCAAGAAGATATTCTCTTTAAATTTATTTATTTATCCATTTTATGTCCCCATATTAGCCTCCCTTCTCCTCCAAGGACCCCTCTCACACAGACTCTTCCCCCACTTCCTCTCCCCTTCTCCTCTTGGACGCACCCCTCCACCAGGCACATTAAGTCACTAACAAATAGGTATATCCTCTCCCACTAAGGCCAGACAAGACGACCCAGCTAGGGGAACAGGGTCCACAAGTAGGCAATAAATTCATGAACAGCCTGTGCTTCAGATTGTGGGGACATACGTGAGGACGAAGCTGCACTTCTGCTACATATATGCAAGGGACTTCTGTCCAGCCCATGTATGGTTGGTGGCTCTCTGTTGGTCTTTCTGTAGAGACCCTGTTCTCTTTGGGTCCCTTAGTCCTTCTCAACTCTTCTACAAGACTCCCTGAGCTCTGACTAATGTTTGGCTATGGGTCTCTGCATCTGTTTGCATTGGCTGCTGGAGAGATCCTCTTAGAGGACAGTTATGCTAGGCTCTTGTCCGTAAGCATAACAGAGTATCATTAATAGGATTAGGGATTGGTTCTTGCCCATGGAGTAGGTCTCAATTTGGGCCATTGTTTGGCTACCGCCTTGGTCTTTGCTTGTTCCTGTACATCTTCTAGGCAAGCCAAAGGTTTTGTGGATGGAGCACCTTAGGTCCTCTTCCCCATCGCAGTCTCTGACACATCCTAGAGATGAGCCCTCATCAATTTCTGTCCTGTCTCTCTCTCTCTCTCTCTCTCTCTCTCTCTCTCTCTCTCTCTCTCTCTCTCTCTCTCTCTCTCTCTCTCTCTCTCCTGTTTTCCCTACACTTGATCCACCGTCCTTGCTCCCCTAACCCTCCTCTTTTCCTCCAAGTCCTTCCCTCCATCCACCTTTGATATCTATGTCCCTCAACTGAAGAATGGATAAAGAAACTGTGGTTCCCAGATGTTCACAAGAGTCCAGATTCAGATACCTACATAGTTTGAGGGGGAAGCCAAGACTGAAGATTTGTCTCAGCAAGCACAGTTAATAGCTGCTAAGCAATGCAAAGGTCAGGATGAAACTGTTTCAAATATTCATGAAAGCACCAAGACTCCAACTATACAAGAGAATGAAGAGGCAGAGGTTGATGAAAGGGGTGTGGAAGTTAGGGACATAGACTTGGTCATGTCACCAGCAAATGTGTCAAGAGCAAAGGCAGTGAGAGCCCTGAAAAGCAACAGTATTGATATTATAAATGCTATTATGAATTAATAGTGTAACTATTTGACAGCAAGGGCACCTGCCTCTCCCCTCCCTGTTTATTGTTTGAAAAGTGGAACTACAGCTTGGTTTAAAATTTGTACTGTTTCTATCACTCATAAAGTTGTGGCTTCTTTTTGGAAAATAAAAGAAATGTGGCACACAATGGAATACTGTCCAGCTATTAAAAACAAGGACATCATTAATTTTGCAGGCAAATGGATGGAACTAGAAAATACCATCCTGAGTGAGGTAACCCAGATCCAAAAGAACATGCATGGTATACACGCACAGATAAGTAGTTATTAGACAAAAACTACAGGGTAACCATTTTAAAATCCACAGAACTAAAAAAGCCAAATAACAAGAATTGTCCAAGTTAGGGCAGTTGAATCCTTCTTAGAAGAATTAGTATTTTTGCTTAATTTAGTTATTGAGTTACTCTAGTGTATGGCAGCTTACTTTAAAAATGTGTGCCAAAGCTTTCACTTAACAAATTACACGAGGACATAAACAAATATTTTTACATCTATGATTAATATGTTTGAAGTTTCCTGTAAATACCATGTGCACTCTAGAATCTCCAATCACAATTTTATAGAATCACATTCTGTATTCATGACTTACATTGTTACACTACTGTGTGCATTGTATATTGTGGCTTTTATGGGTAAATTCAGAGTCTCTATAAAATGTAAGCAGTTCCTTTGTCTCTTTAGTGATTTCTGATTTAACTAAATGCTAACTTTAATGCTCTATTTTCAGCAGCAACATTTACAATAAAGATAGAAAATGTATTGATTAATCTAGTCTATGAAACATTCTTAAATATATATGTATGATAATAAACATGTGTGTTATATTTATGTAGAATTGTGGCACTAATGTGAAACTTGGTTGAATTTATTTGCTTTGTAAATGTGATAAAACTTTTACTACATTTTGAAAACTCACTATTTAGACTTTTGTTAGGATATTAATACACATTAATTTGGAAGTGGATTCATGGAGAGATAATAATGCAGCAATTAGTATACTTACATCTTATTAGTGTAATAACATTTTAAGCACCAAGAATAGACCTGGCATACAGCACTTAGTCAGTATGAGGCAAATAATATTTCACAGTTTTGTTCAATTTATTGTACCTGTAGACCCAAAGAATCAAAAGCATGGGTCTCACTCTTCTATCTTACATTCTCAAGATGTTTGGGCAGAAATAAGATCAAATATACCATGTATATATTTTATATTTTAGCCTAGTTGGTATATTATGACCTGAAAAAAATTTTAAAAGGTTCTTAAGGAACTGGGTATTAAGTTCAAGGAATGCTAATATCTTTTTACAAAGACAGGAACTCACTGTACCTTAGAAATCCTTTGCTTATAAAATCCTCTCTTTGTTTGCTTTGGAACATAAACATAGATCTCCATTATACTTCTCCTAGCAGGGCGTGCAAACACCCTAGTATGTACTGCATTTCCACTAGGGGGTGATCTCTTATTGAAAGTAATAAAGAGGACATTTCACAATGTAAGTTCTTGACAAGTTAAAGCACTTTCAATAAAGTGTTTTAAGGAAGAGAAAAGTAAGCAAATGCTTTTGAATCTAGATCCAGGCCAGAGAAATGGCAGGATCTTTATTACAAATACACGCTTGTAATCTTCAAAGGCTGGTTATTCTCCTCAATTAGCAAATTTCAGTAGTCTTATTTTCCCTCATTAATTGGAATATAAAGTCTATTTTATAAGCACGCCATGGCTTCTTTGTAAAGCATAGATTTTCATATTCTAAAGAGAGGAACATTTTGAAAAACATGTACATATATATGTTCAACGTAAACTTTTGTACAGAGTCCATTAGAAAATACCAGTAGGGAATTTGAAAAGTGTTTGACTGTGAGAGATGCTGTGTGTTCACTAGACTTAGTTTCTGTCCTGGCTAAGAGTCTCGCATCCTTGCACTTCATAACAGTGTGCTCTTCAAGCTACAGGTGACTTGGAAAGACTGCAGCATGTGCTGGAGGTTGGGTATTAAGCAAGGTGCAGGGAAGATGTAGAAAAGAGAAGTCAGGATATGCCTCTAAGTCCATTCCTTCTAAGATTCGAGAGACAAGATACATCAGTTCTGGAAATGGAGATCCCAAGCCTGTGATGACGCTAGGAAAGAGAAATGTGCCATTAGCTGTGATGGCACAGGCCTGGAATCCCAGAACTTAGGAATGTAAGGCAGGAAGATTATCATAAGTTCAAGGCCAGCCTGTACTGCAGAGTAAAATTCTGTCTCAAAATACCAGGAAGAAGGGTTAGAGAGATGGCTCAAATGGTAAAGACACTAAGTCTGATACCATAATCCACATAATGCCAGGAGAGGGCCAATTTCAAATGAGATACCCTTTAGTCTCCATATTTGCATGGTGTGCTCCTAACACACACACACACACACACACACACACACACACACAAATGCATACACACGTATGCACATATGTATGCACATACGCATACACAGGTGCATACACAATTTAATTTATGTAGGCTATTTTTTAAGGGAAGGGGGGAGGGTGAAGGAGAGAGGAAAAGAAAAAAAAGAAAAAGGGAAGGAAGTGTCATTGTTTTCTTACCAGTGGTAAAAACAGGATTTTTCACCGTGAGATTTGCAGTGACTTTTAATGTAAGTTATGACTTAATGGGGGTGGGGGTTATATAGTTGTCAGTATGTTTCACTTAATATCTTGATACAAATTTGATTAAAGTTCTGTCTCTTCTCTATTAAGAGAAGTGTAGCAGATGGGCAGATGGGCTACAAAATACTATCAGGAACAACAAATCTTACCTGGTTGCCTTAAGATGTCCATTGTAGTACACAACAGGAGCAGCTATAGACAGCTGCTGCTTTAAACACATATGTGATTCCCAAGTAAGATGTTCTAACACTCCCCAAAAGTGAATGCCCAGAAGCCATCATGGAATCTGTGGCTTTCCTTTTGCCCAGAGACTTTCATAATAACAGGATATGAAACTCAGTTTTAACTAAGCTCCGCTTTGAGCCTTTGGGAGATAATCTCCAAATGGATAGGTATTTGCATATGTGTTTATTTCAAATTAGTTGAAAGGTACATCTACTTCATGTTGAGATATCTATATCTAGGGCAAAGAAGTATACGTCCTCAGTGGTGTTACATAGGTAAAAACCACTGACGACATAAAGTTTTATGAATGTAAAACAGGCCATCACTTGTATGCTATGGACTTCTTTGTACTTCACTAAGATGGAGGAGTGTTAAACCTAGATAAAATGTGCAGTATGTATAAAAGAAGTTCAGATGTTTTATATAGTATCTTCAATAGGAATAGTTTTCAAACTTGATTCCAAGATTCTGAGGTTAAGAATAGGAAGAGGTGTTGGCAATTCTGCCGTCCCTGGGGACTAGGTGTGTGTCCTAGATTCACTGATATTGCAATGGTTCAGTTTCCACTGGAATTGAATCTCTTATATGTTGGATATTATTTGTATACAAATGTCCATGTTTCTAACATTGAGAAACTGATGTGTGCTGGTATAAATATTGTTGTTGCTCTGTGAGCGAGGCTCATTTACTTATGTAAGCTCAGGTTCAATCCTGGTCCCATGGCCTGAGTCCTTCACATATGTGATTCATTAAAGCACAGATCCACACACCCATGGGCCTATAGAATGGGAAACTAATAATATTAAATCCTCAGTGATCAGAATCTGACATACTCTATTTTTAACAGCATAGCCAGACTTGAATTATGTATTAAAGCAGCCAGTAATTTCAAATTCATTTTGCATACACTATACCATACTATACTATAGTATACTGTACTATACTATACCGCACTATTGAGAAGTGTACATTTTAAGAGGCTTATTATAGGGGTTAGGGGTTGTCCCATGGTCTTGGATATGTCAAGATCCAGCTGTTGATAAATTTGTGAACCCATTTTCCAGTCAGCTCAAGTGTTTAAACATCTCTGTATATGTTTGAAGAAATTCGATTGATTTAATGATTCCTTAGGTTGTATAATTATAGATCCCATGTATTTTGTCTGTTCATAGGTGAAGGTAATTGTTCCAGATGAAATGCTTAAAAAGCATTTGAAGTACTCTAACAAATAGACTTCTGGCTAGATCAAACCAAAGAAAAAGCAAAACAAACAAAAAACCTAGTCATTTTAGCTACCAGGTGAATCCAATAGTCTAACATGTCCGGGACCCCATGCATTATCATGATACTTTTCAGCTATTTTGGAAAGAAAATGCTCACAGATACCACATACACAATGAGATTGTGGTGAGTAAAATATAGCATACAATTTACTTCATATATTTTCTTTTAATGAACACATACATGGGATCACTAGGTACCAGGAAATCCTCAGACCCCACCCTAAGTTGCTAGGAGTCTGTGGGTCTAAAAACCTGTATTCTAACAATTTCTCACATGAGAACTTTCCAGTCGAAGCTGAAAGTCACTTCTGAACTTACAGGAAAATCACTCTCTTGGGCATTCATTTTTAGACAAACCTCAAGAAAATATTAAGAAGCTGCTAGGTGTGCTGTGGGCTTCCAGGGTCTCCCAACATTTCTCTGATTAGAAAGCCTGGGACAGGCTGCATAGCTCCAGTGCTGGCAATTGCAAGCCTTTTTGTCTAGTAAATCACAGGGAATCTGATACAAGCGATTCAAGGACCACAATTGGGGAGTCAATATCTTGGCAGAGATTCTGAGGCCCAGCTTGACTGGAAGAAAGTGTTTGGCTCACTTTCTGTAAGTGGGGTTGCACTGTTGCAAACCACATGAAACTGCTGCCGGAGTTGAGTCAATGATTTAACACAACCCATTCCTGTGTAAACTGAACCAGTTGCTGCTGTGCTCCTGAGGAGAAATGAAGAACATGGGAGCAAAGAAATAAATAAGAAGAAATGAAAGAATGAGATTACAGAGATACCATAATAACTTTTTCAACCAAAACCCCAATAGACTTTCCTTCAGTCCCCCTTTGTTAATTTATCCTCATTCTCTTTTCCTTTGGGTAAATCGCACAGTAGTTACCAATATAATGCAGATAATTACTATCATGGAACCATTTGTAGTTAATATTTAGAGGTAATTAGAAGTCATATTTTAAGCTAGTAGTATTAGCCCTTCTGCAGCTGTATTGGGACAAGAAGTATATTTAGAATTCTGTAATTATGTATCATGCTATTCAAATTTCACATACTTTTATATCTGAGAATTTTGTATAAAAACATGGGGTAGAATATCAGATGATGAAATCATATATAATTCTTACAGTGCATCTATGCTTAAAAATTAGGTAAATCAAACATAATGTCCTAACATATTTTTGCCTCAAATTCAGATTGTTCCTACATCCTTACTAAACCCAAGTGTTTCAGCATCTGTAGGATGTTGAATGTTATTCTGTGTGCTTTGTAGTATCTTTTTAGAATAAATAACAATCGTCATTTAAAGTGAGAAGTAAAATGGATATGTTGAAATAACATTTGAAATTCAGTCAACAAACTTTCTTTGTAAAATACATAATTCAGAATGAAATAAGACAGTACAATGGGCTGGCACTTAGGGAGAATGCACACCCTTCTATACAATCCTTGGCAGGTTAGGTATCCAAAATGTGTGGCATCCATTCCTACTGCATTACATGTCTGTGTATGGACTAGTCTGTAGATGAGCTTTAAGACCTGTGCCTCCCAGGAACAGTAGGAGAAACAGATTTGAAGGGGAGCTCAACCAACTAGAGAGTTTTTTTGCCAGCCATGATTGTTACTTTGTTTTTACAATGGATACTTAATGAAGCCACCATTGTGTTAAAATCCTGTCCGTGTTTGAAACTATTGCCAGAAAGCAGGAAAGTAACACAGTTCTCTTTTTTCCTTGAGCCAATATGAATTGTATGTATAACATTTCAAATTATACTGTCATTTTACTGGTGCCACCACAAGAATTACATTATGTGTTTGGGCATGCAAAATGACCTTTCTCTGTGTGTTTTGTGCTGAATCATTTCATGAGACATGATTTTTGCTTATATTCTTTTTTTTTTTTTTTGCTGCAGTAAATGGTTTACATAAAAATGATTGAAGAAGCACATTATTGTTGTAGGATTGAAACCTCAAATGATGGCTTCTGTAAATGTAGTTATTATTGTAACATACATTATCCTAATTTAATGAAATATATTAAAGCTCAAATAATGAGTTCTGTACTTTGTATCCAATGTGATTAAAACTTCACCAGAAAATTATAGGAATGCATTTAAGGGAACAATAAAGTATGAATTATAATCTTAGGTGTTATTTTTGTATTTACTCTTTGTTGGTCTTCCACTAGGAGACTGAAATATGGCCTTAAGACATAGTCTTGCTAAGTTACCCAGCTGCCCTCAAACTTAGAATCCTATGACCTCAACCTCATGAGTGCTGGGATTACCGATGCACAACACTATAGCTAGTTTTCCTTTCATGTTTTAATTGTGGTTCTTGTTATTAACTCTCATGGAGTGTTTCCCAACTAGAGGATTAGGAAGTAAGTCATCCAAGAGATAACAGTTGGAATACAGAGAAGGCACGAGAAGTATTTATAATGGTGGATAATGGAGTGAAAGCCTGTTGGACATTGTTGTTTTTCTGACTACTTAGAAAACCAAAGCTTGTAGGGGAAATTAGAACGGCAGAAAACATTTTTTAGTTTTTATTTTGCACACACTTGATAATGGCCCCTATTCCATGCTGCTGTTTTGAAAACTAGTAAGTTAGTATTCATAATGTAACTAACACATACCTAAAATATAATGCCATGGAATTATCTGACAAATGCAATAGTGAATTATCTAACCACAACCTGATTCATTTAGAGCCTCCCCATATAATACTCCTGAAGCAAGTGTCACCCTCTAGATTGCCCTTGCCATTTTTAAAATGTCTGCAGGGTTGCCTTCTAATCTGTCTGTCCCTCATGGTGTCATCTCAACTTTGAGGCTGCAGGACAGCCTCGAAGAAATAATCTTCTTATCCCCTTTTTGAGTAGCCGTCTTTGTTCTATCATGTGGCTTTGCAGAAACCTGTCCTTAGTTCACTCCTGAAGATGCCACTGTTCTACTGCACACTCTGAACTCATTCCATTAACTCTCAGCTGGATCTGTAGATGTCACTTAGGAATATGCAGGTGAGACATTTTAAACCTCTCATAAAGAACTCCACCTTGTATGCACAGTATTATTACAAATTTGCCCCCAAAATGTAACAAAATAATTAAGGAAATATTGAAATGGTTTGTTGGGTTTAGGTGGGTTTTGCTCCTAATTGTCAGTCTTATACAATGAGGTGACATCTTACAATAGGAGGATTGGTGGGATGGTTCAGTATGTTTAGGTGCTTGTCATTCAAACTGAGGACCTGAGTTCAATTACTATAACCCATAAAAGGAGAGAACCAGCTCCACAAAGTTGTCCTCTCTCTTTCTCATATACCCCATGATATGTGCACACACATATCGTGAACACATACATATGAATACGTACACACATGCACACACATGTACACATTAACACACACAAAGGTTAAAGAAAAGAAAAGATAACAGTAGGCAAAATTATAGATCGTTTTTGACTGAAATCTCAATGTCTTATTTTGGATTTGTTTTCTTTATTTCCACAAAGAGATAGCACATAATTTTCTCCTGAACCTAACTAAGGCTTGTTGTTCTAATTGTAATATACATTCTCGACTACAGTAGTATGTCAGAAAAAAATTCCTAAAAAGGCATTGCATGTTTATTTTCACAATCCCAATAGTCTTCCCACATTTTCAATACTTTCTGACATTCCTCTTGACTTCTTATGTCTCTAGATGACTGTAGTCTGAATCTCAGGTCCAGGACCTGACTGGTTACTGTGCTGTTATTTCTCTATCTGTCTGTCCAGCAATCCCAGCCACCTTCTCTATTCCTGTACCATTAACTTTTGCAAGGCTCTGTTTAGACTTTACTAATTTGAAGACTGTCCATCATGGCTTACTGTCCATTTTTTCAACCCCCTGCATGTTACCAGCTATCCTATGGATTTCAGGCTGCAGAGAACAAGGTGTGGGAGACTCTTGGTGCTAAATAACACTTGATGTGGGGTTTGCCCGTGGTGTCATGACACCAATATGAGAGCTACTCTTTAGAATGACATTGTCATTGGCTCTTCTTGGACAGACAGTCTAAGGAATGGCAGCATGTCCCATCCTCCCTGAGGCACCTGGCAGAGCCTCCTGTCAGCTTCCTCTTTAGTAGCTCAAAGATGCTTTTTTTCCCCTCCGTGGGCTCTAGAGCTTCTCATAGTTGGTCTGGGGGTGCTTTCCAGACGCTTAAGTCTATCAAGCTTCCTTTCTTCTCCCGAACTTGTCTAAGGGATTCCCTTATTTGTCTCTCAGGATTATTTTTGGAAATTCTTTCTCAGAAGTTTTAAGACACTTGACCCAAGTGGCAAGAACATGTCTGACATTAAAAAGGAGGTCTCTACTGCCAAGGCTTTAATTGGCTATTAAACTAGAATTCATACAAATGGGACAAAGGTAGAGTATGTAACATTCTCTTTCTGACTAGGCTAGAAACACTATATTCAAAAGTAGGATAAACTCTCCACATTTAAAAGCATGTTATCTGATATTATGTTTATATCTGATATCTAATTCTTGCAGATTGCTCTTATAGACTGTATAGGTATTCAAGTGCATCAAACAGTAGGAAAATGTTCGGGCAGTATTTGTTCTATTATTTCAGTAGTATGAACAAGCTTAATAGCTCCATGATTTTCTTGTTTATGTTATAGTCAATATACTGGCTGGGAAGAGTCATTCTATCTCAGTGGGAGATTGATTGGTTCAAAGAAGACTGATTCTTCCTGATTTCATTAGTTCATCACCTCTTGAAATGGACAGCTGGCTACTTCATAGATTTTCTGTGGTAGCCCAAGCCAGCACAAGAAATAAATAGGAGATATGGTATGCTCCTCTGAGCCAAGATGAACTAGTCTTTGAAAGCCCCAGTCAGCAGAATTCTAAGCAACTTGGCTGCCTTGCCTTGATGGAAAAATTCACCTCTCCAACTTAGCATAAATTATCTGAGAGTTAATGAGTTATTGTGCTTAAAAAAAAAAGGACGTGTTGACTTAAGTGTTGCCACCTGTATGGAAGTCCGGTATCACTTTAAGGTGAAAGGCCTAGGCAGTATTTAAGGGAGAGATAAGAGAATAAAAAGCACAATAGTTCTTGTAAAATGTCTTAGTTTCTGTCAGCCTTTGTCACTCATGTGGAGCTGGATGAGCGTGTGTTGAGGAGAATTTAGAAATGTACTGCAGTGGTGTGAGGAAGCATCAAGGAGCATGTATCTGCACCAGGAGAATGTGGAAACTGAGGCTGAGGGTGAGACACAAGGAGCTACTAAGAGTGTGAAAGTGATTGCAAGCATGGGTGCAAGACTGCAGAGGATCACAGGAGACTGCCAGATCAGCAGTCTCTAAGGGACCATGGGATGGTGAGATGGCAGTGACAGGAACTTTGAAAAGGAAGACTCACAACTCAAGAGGGCTCTTTGAGATCTCATTGACTGCTAGGAATACAAGCCTGAGTTTCTAATTTCCAATGGAGAATATTTCCACTGGCTGCCTTTACTAAAAACACTAATGCCCCAAGTCTCCTCTCCAGCAGTTATTTCTTTCATGGATAACCTATCTTGGCATGTAATAAGCAAAGCTTTGACTCTTCCATTCATATTTTCTGTGATTACAAAAGCATACAAGAATGTATTCTTAACTCTATTGCCAAAAATTCTCTTAATGAGGATGGATATCTAACAAGCTACTTAGTATCAAGTGGAATGGACATCTGCCTAAGATTGATGCTTCCAGATCATTTTTCTTAAAGCTCAGAGAAACACTGTTGTATTCTACAAACTTCTAATCATTAGTAACAAAGTTGCAGCTTTGATTTCAATCCATATAGGTCAAAACATTTGCAGTGTTTTTAGTTAGAGTTATCAAGACAATTTGCCAAGATGTTTTTTACAATGAACATGATTACTCTGAGAACAATCAGCTTGACCATTGGGATCAATTATTACATATGCTAATAACAGCATCAACACTAATGTGAGGCTACGAGTCTATCTGCAGATGAATGGGGCATGAGCTACAGGGTGTATTATTGTTCAGTAGTCACTTTGCACTTTAGCATAACTTCCCTTTCCTTGATGTAAGTTTAAAGTGAAGAAATATTACTTCTCTTTAAAAGGAAGCATCAGTTTTTGTCCTAAGTCACACTGAAAAAGGATTTTGCTAAAGTAACTCTATAATCAAGATTTCTCAAAATAGGAATCATGTTGTCTGCTGCTCTTTAGCTATTCTGGTAGTCAATTTTACACTAGCAACTCACATCCCAGGTCCCCCTTCATCCTTCATGTGAGCATAAGGGGAGGGGAATGACATGGCAAGCTCAGTGGTGGCCTAACATATCATTAGACATCCTGAGTTGAGGAGGAAGACTATGTTCCACCTTCACACTTGGGCTGTCATAGGATGAAGGGAACAATGTAAAAAGTATTCATGGGGAACAAAGCCTGTCCCAAGTCCGCCAAGAAAAGTGATGACCTCCAAAAACTGGGGACCTCCAAAAAAGGGCTTCTCATTAGTCAGGTAGCAAATCTGGGTTTTGAATGTGTTTAGAATGTGTTCTCCTGCTGAAGCTCAGGATTGTGCAGTGGCAAAGCAACTACTGCTGCCACTGTGCATCACCTTTACGTAGTTTAGAAGTTTCTAGACCATTAGTACAATCTGCTACTTTGCTTGTAAGCAGACCTAAAGCTTAAAAATGGCCCTCATTGAACATCTAATTCAGAGGTCCTCAAACTGTGGGGCATGACCCCATTTGGAGTTGAATGATCCTTTCACAGGGTTTGCATAAAAACATAGGAAAACACAGAGATCTACATTATGATTCCTAACAGTAGTTTAATTACAGTTATGAAGAAACAATAAGACAATATTATGGGTGTGAGGGGGTCACCAAAACATGAGGAAACTGTATTAAAAGATCTCGGCACTAGGAGGGTTGAGGACCACTGCTCTAAATGCTTTCTTTGTATGAGTAATTGCTACATGGGCATTAGTATGTGAAATGCCTCTGTGGAACTTCTAGCCTCAGGAAGAAGCCTCCATGTCATCGCCATGTCTCTGTACTGCGATCTCATCATCTCTATCACTGGCTTGCGCTTCACAGAGGCTGGCTTGCAATTCACGCATTTGAATTTAAATGGATTCTCTCAGGCTTGAGAAGTCTTTGACTATATCAGTGATTCCTTTTTTTTTTCTTTTAAATATTAAGCTTATTTGTGTGTGTGTGTGTGTGTGTGTGTGTGCATGCATGCACTCCAGTGTGCACACATCATGAATGCGCATGGATGCATGTGGTTCCAGAGTGCTGCAGAAGAACTTGCAGGAGTGAGTTCTCTCGTTCTACCACATGGGTCAGGAAGGTTGCACTGAAGTCATTAGACTTAGTGGATCTGCCTTTACCCACTCTAATCCCCATAAATGGTTTCTTCATAAGAAACATTTCAGAAAAAACAAACAAACAAACGGATATTAGCACTCTCTCTTTCTCTCTCTCTCTCTCTCTCTCTCTCTCTCTCTCTCTCACACACACACACACACACACACACATACACACATTTAGTTCCTTAGCCAATAAGATGCTACTTATGTTTCCAGATGTAGGAGTGGGGTTGGAAACGAGAGAGGAGTTGAAGAAGAGGGGAAGGAAGGAGAGGGTGGGGAAAGGACTATTTCTTTGACACTATGTACAAATATGTGCAAGGTTGTCTTGATGCTTCCTGTATCCTTGAGTCCAGGCATGCAGATATAGCTGCTTCCAAAAGAAGGTCCCTATGTCTATTTTGCACAAAATCTCCATTTGTCAAGCCTTCTTGGAAAAATATGTCCGTCTGGTCTATTTGGGGGTTGGCCATGGTTATTAGTGATGCCATTAATAGCCTTTGTAAATCTCAGGGGTGGGACTACATCTTTAGAGTGATTTCCCAACTTTAGTGAATATGAGTCAGCTTTTGGAAACTTGTTGAAATACGGATTCATAGTCAGTGCTTCCCAATGCTATTGAGCTACCCTTTGAACAGCCAGGTCCTGACACTCAGAGGTACCCTCAGCATACAGTACAGGCTGCATAAATAAATCGTGTCTAGATGGATAAGTGGACATGGATGAAGCCATATTTCATATGTAGTAGAGAACTGGAGATGCATTTGTCTATCTTATTTAGAGAAAAGATGCCCAATGAAGACAGAATGATGGAAGAGAGTAGCAAACAACTTTACATAGGTAAACAGTTTTGACAGTTTAGAGCCAGACAAATAAATCCGTTAGAGGGGTTCTCTTTGCTTTCTTCCAGAGCTTCCTGAAGCTCAAGTTAAAAATAAAATATAATGAAATAAAAAAAATAATCATAGCCTCCACTGTACATGGATACCAGCGAGACATCACTAGTTAAATAACTACCTCCGGAAGTTTGTGAACCCTGAAGTTTATGCTGACTTTGAAGAATTTGGGCAGTCATTTTTTTTTTTTTTTTATTTTTGATACAATCTAAAACCATTTTAACAGGTTGTTTTCTCCAGAGAAATGACAGAAAGTACATACTGTGTCTGCGGTGATGGACAAGGGCTGAGGTAAACAGGGTTATTGATTGAGCCATGGATGTCTCCAGACTCCTTATCTCCTGTTAGAATTGGAGAAAGTGATGCAGCTGAGACGGATGAGGCCGGGAACAAAGGAACCTGCTGTGAGAAATTCATCATTAAGTAAAGAGCAGGATTTTAGCTCCTGTGGTTTTCCTCTGGCAGATCACTGGCAGTTCTCCTAGGGCTTGGGGGCAGACCTGTTCAACTATAAAGCCAGCCTTGATCTTCCGGAGGACTTAGTTTGGGGAGAGAGACTCTGCATCTGAGGGGATGTAATCAAATGAGCTGACTCACCCCAAAACACACACATACACCCATACACACACACACACACACAATCACACACACACACACATGTGCATGCGCACGCACACACACGCACACACGCACATGCACACGCACACATATATGCACGCACATGCACACACTCACACACACATATACACACACTCACACGCACATACACGCTCACGCACGTGCAGGCACACGCGTGCGCACACGCGCACACACGCGCGCGCGCGCGCGCACACACATGCACGTGCACACGCACACACACACACGCACACGCACACGCACAAACTCACACACACACACGCGACAGGCTGTTTGCAGCAGACATGTGTAGTCTCCAATTTACTTTTCTTGCTGCTGTTTTGCCCTCTCTCTATGATTATTGCACTGTACAGGATCCTTGGAGTTGAGTTTACCCTTCACATATTTTAAGACGCTATTAGGACAAGGCAAAGGGTTAATATAACGTGTCAAATCTGTGAATGCGAATAGTTCTTTCTTTACTTCTTAATGACCAGCATGCTTAGGTTTTCTCATGAAACCTTTCTAGGAAAAATAAAAAATAAAGGTGCATCTTTGTCCCATAGCAGCCTTCGGCAAGTAGCACAGAGGAAGCACTAAGCTTTTTAGGATCATCTTGAAGCAAGTATTTGTGTCTGATTTCAAAGACAGGCATTGAGACAGCCCTCCAGTAGCAGGCAGACTACACCCACTGTTGGCTTCAGACTGAGAGGATGGCCATGTGTAAGTCACTTCTAGAACGGAAGAGCATTGCTTCCTCTGGACAAACTGATGTACGTTTTGGACTCTTTAAAATGTTCAAAAAAAAAAAAATAAAGAAAATTTATCTCCTGTCAAGAAAGTTGTTCTCTTTTAGGTCATTTATAAATAATGGCTGTGTGGTAGGCTGAGGAAGAAAATTAATTTGGAATCCATCCAACTGGCTGGGGCTTTACTTTCGTTTTTCTTTTTTTAATTGCTAGGTGCGACCTCTACCCTTTAAAGTGCAAGAAAAATGTGTCATTAAACAGCTAATGGAATAGGAGGGATGCTCAGTAGTGAAGAACACTGGTTACCCTTTCACAGGATCTGTTTGATTCCAGCACCCATGTGACAGTTCACAACTGCTTATAACTCCAGCTCCAGGGAAATCTAAAGCCCTTTTCTGGCATTCAGAGGTAGCAAACATGTATGTGGTACAAAGATATATATGCATATAGAAAGGCCCATACTCCTAAAATAATAATAGTAATAATTTATTTGAAGAAAAACCTTAAAAGTAGAATCATTAAATAGTTTTAAAATGACATTAATTGTATATGGCTGCTGCTATGCTAACAGTACAATTATCAAAAGTTGAAAGCATTTTCTTTATAATCCCAAGAAAGGACAGTGTGTATGATGCTAAATTCATTGTTTTCAATTTCGTTTAAAAAAAAAAAAAAGCTGGGTGTTTCAAATAAAGCTGATGGGATACATGAGCTTCTGATTGTATTTTTCCATGTACAGACTCAGTCATGTGTGAGGCACAGATGCCTACAATCGGTAGTACTCTGAATTATTTCTGTAATCGAAAGCAATTACTAACATAAAGAAGAGGACAGCTGAGAGAAGTGGGGTAAAAAGCGGAGTCTGGTGTATACACGATACAGAAAAGTCACATGATAAAGCTGAGGGAGTTATCCTCTGGCTGGCACTTAAGAGATGCCGTCAGACATACCTTGTTGGTAAGGTCGTCTTTGAACCAAAATGGCTTTGCATTCGCTAAGCCAGCCTTGTCATATGAGGCGTTCTTTGTTTCAGTGTTGTCCTTTGTTTACCCCTAAGTCTTGGTGGAAATGCTTCCTTTGAGGATAAAGCAATCGTGGACATCCTCATAACCTATGTGAGAAATACCATAAGTGCTTTCTGCATCTCGAAATTGTGTCCAAGTTTCAACATTTCTTTCTTCAAAAATGACCCTCTTTGAGCCTGGCTGCATGTCACTCTCCTTCCTTTTTTCTTTTTTATTTTATTAGATATTTTCTCTATTTACATGTCATATTTCCCAGTTTCCCCTCCAAAACAACAACAACAACAACAACAACAAAAAACCCCTGTTCCCTCCCCCCTCCCTCTGCTTGCCACCCCACCCTCTCCCGCTTACTGGCCCCGGCATTCCTCTACACTGGGGCACAGAAGGAATGGATACAGAAATTGTGGTACATCTACACAATGGAGTACTACCCAGCTATTAAAAACAATCAATTTATGAAATTCTTAGGGAAATGGGTAGATCTGGAGAATATCATCCTGAGTGAGGTAACCCAATCACAAAAGAACACACATGGTATGCACTCTCTGATAAATGGTTATTAGCCCAGAAGTTCGGAATTCACAAAGTAAAATCCACAAAACACAAGAAGCTCAAGAAGAAGAAAGACCAAAATGTGGACACTTCATTCCTTCTTAAAAGGGAGAACAAAATAGCCACTCTCCTTATTCTTAAGGCACCTTTGGCCTCTTGCTTTCGATGCCGGTAAAAGTTCCACACAGCACACACTTTTTTCGAAAGACAAATGTGCTGGGCGTCAGTTGCTTCTCCCTTCACATTCGTTCCCAAAGAACAAAAGATAGTTAAGATTTTGGAAAGTAAATGCTCAGCTAGAAATAAACATTTCACCTGGGACGCTATGATGGACCTAAATTAACATTGAATTAGTGTCAAAATATGGAGCTCGAAAGTGAGCACCTCGTTCCAGTTGTGAGCCCAAAGCTTTCCACCACTGTAAAGGTATCTTGGAAAGGGGCTTGTTAGATTTCAATCTTTTGGGTCACTGGTTGGGAATCCCCAAACCATAGGAGGCAAACACTCTTGTGCTCCTGGACAGAGGCTCCAGCAGGGAGGTGACTCTAGTGACCTTGGACAGATGGAAAGCTTCACTTTTATGTTTAAGGAAACTAGTTTTTATGATTGTCCAAAGAGGTAACAGTCTGGCCATTGCCTCTTCTACTTCATAGCTAATGAAATGGGCACAAGCATTCAGGGATTTTCACTTAAATACAAGTTCCCAACTTTTGTGTTTCCCTTCACAAATTTTATTTGGGAACAAATCTGATATTGTTATAATACCTTGAATTTAGATTTTGTGAAGCCTTTTTATATAGTTGGGGTTTGTCTTTTTGTTTGTTTTTGTCTTTTGGCAAATGCTAGTCTAATTAATAATGACATTTTGAGGTTGCTGAGAACAGATTTCATATCACGAGTCTAGTATGGCTGTCTCATCAACACTGAGTTCTTTCTTAACATTCTGTGGATATTTGATGAATATGTGTGCATTGATTTCCTGTTGAGTAGCCCCTGCTGGGCTCATTAACCTTACCTGAAGAAGAAAGGTCAGCTGTTGTTGGCTTCACACACTGAGGAAAGCCAGGTGGGTATCAAGCAGCAGCAGATCACTTTGCTACCCCACCTCTGGGTCCTTGTGTATCGTGTTGGGCTTGTGTTTATTATAGTCATTAGGATGCTAGCACAGAGCCAAGAAAAGCATAATTATACAGATAGGATTAGTCGGTACTTTCTGGGTAAGTTCTGCCCATACTTTTTTTTTCCATAATGATAAGATCAGCTTGTCATTTTGTTGTGCAAGAGAAAGCAAAACCAGGAATTGGAGGTTATAAACTCTGTGTACAAAGTAAGGATTTCACATTCATCCCACAAATGAAGGATTTCATGGTTTTATGCTCTGGCAGGAAACAACTCTGGTGGCCAAAAAGCATTCTGCTTTATTTTCAGCTTTTTGATCCTATAATTTGGTAATAGCAGGACTATATAATCATGCAAACATTGAGAATAAAAAGAGTAATTTTATTATTCAAGAAGAGATTGTAGGACCAGGTTGGTTTATATTCACTTTAAGAGTTCACTCCACATGTAGCTAGCCATGATGACTTTTAGGAAGGACCTTGCCATGGTACTAAAGTACAGAGAGTATGGCTATGCAGCCATCTTTCAAAAAGTCATGAAAAATGGTGGGAATTCCATGAAAGGCAGTGACTTGCTTTTTTTTTTTTTTTTTTTTTGATGTATGAATGCTGTAAGAGAGTGTAACTGAACCAAGCAGTAACTTTGTGTTCTGAGTTTACATTTTCAACTTATACATTTGACAAAGGGCTGCAGGCACTGAAGCTAGCACAGTGCTTAAGAGAATCATCTGCAGTTCTTCCAGAGGACCTCAGTTCGGTTCCCAGCACTCATGTCAGGCAGCTCACAACTTCTAACTCTAGCTCCAGGGTATTAGATACCTTCTTGTGGATTCTGTGGGTACCTAAATTCACAGGCATGTAACATCCCCCCTACAAACACATAGTTAAAAAAATAAAAGAAATTTCCAACTCGATTCAATATAGTACACACTGTCTCCGTTTGGAAGCCCAAATTTAGAGATTTTCTTTCTCACTTTCTCAATTTTAATTTTCAGGTAATCATGCTAAAATTAATATTCCAAAAATTGAGCCTCTATTTTATATGCTATGCTGTGCCAGACATTTCCCAACATTATTTTTCATTATTAAGCAACCCTGAAGCTTGCAGTTATATGGCCATATTAAATATGAAGATAAAGCAAAGCAGAGATATTCATCTTTTGTCCAGTCTGTAAAGGTAGATTTGGGATCACATTCTCAGTTTGGACCTTCTGCTAAATCCCTACATGTCCTTAGTCAGCGATTCCTGAACATAGAACATAAATGCCTTCACTCATTTACCTCCTGACTGTAGGCATCTGTTATGATAGAGGAATAAAAGTACTTTACTTTGTTTTTCTTCTTATTAGACTATCATTAAGTCTAGAAAGACTTGGCAGTCACGAATTTTTGTGTATTCATGATATAAATCTTACCTACAGTGAAACAGCAGCATGTTATTTATTGACAACTTGAGAGTTAACTGTTTCAAGTGATCTATTTTTCTGTGATCATGGGCAAACAATGTTTTGTTCTGTTCTAAAGATTATCTCTGAGTGTGGGATGCTTTATTATGATTATGCAGTATTAGTGTTCTTGATTCTATAAATATATAAGCTTTAAATTACCCCAGCAGGACACAATTTCAACACATCTCCAACAAGGAAGTAGGTCTGTACTGAAATCATCACCTCTTCACTGACAATATGTAACTTAAGTTATTCAAAGATTGGGAGGAAATGTATATCAACTTTACAGAGATTTTAGTACAAAACAATGTTTTTAGTTAGAACCAAGAATTCTCTTCCTTTCCTAAAAGTGAATAAATACTGTGAAATGACAACAGCATGAATCACACAGAGAAAAGTTTCCTCCTCACAGATTCCAGTCTCAAAAAGATAACAAGATTCAATAAATACTTTCAATAGTCAAGCTATGGGAATAATGCAAATTCATCTTCACAGAGAAAAAAAAATTCTGTCATTGATGACAAGATTGGAAATTGAGGACACTAAACCACAGGAGGTCAGCTTGGAAGAAGATATTACCTGAGTTTCTTTCTATGTAAAATTTAAAATTCCCAACTTCATAAAGCCAAGAATGAAATTGGTGATTATCAGGGGCAAGGGCAAAGTGAAAAGATACAAGAGGGAAGGTCATGGTCAAAGTGTTGGAAGATTTCTCCAGTAAGGGGGATGCCCATGAAGTCTACTGTATACCATGATGATTGGAGATAACGCTGTGCTATGTACTTAATTTTTTCTGAGGATCAATCTTAGTTAAAATTTCTTACTGAGTACAAATGAAAAAAAGGCTTAGTAGAAAATTTTCAGTGACTATGAATATGCCTACAGCTTTGAAATTGGTGATATATTCATAAGTGCACATTAATTGTTCTCTTTCTTGTGCATTTATTATATATTCATATATATGAAGTAGAGCTTGTATATATAAAGTCTAATATACTACAAAACTTCTGACTTTTTGTCTCTTTCTAACACCTCTGTATAGAGAATATTGGTTAGTGTAGTTAGCTAATAAATTAGAGAAATTTTCACACACATTTGTCTGTCCTCTTCTAGGTATACATGTGAATTAGGAAGTTTGCCGTGCCAAGTTTCTTCAATATAATCAGCACCAATTTTATGAACAGGACAAATCATTTTGTTATTTTAGTGCAGAAATTCACTATCCTCTACATACATTTAACAGGAAGAGATCATGTACTAAATGTATGCCATTTATTAGCCCATGCAAAAGTAATGTTTAGCTGACTTGAAACTTGGTTTCATCAGGATCTCTGTCCATGGTGTGCATCTCATTGCACATGTGAAAGAGTCCCCAAAGTTTAGAAAAGCAACTATATCAGTAGGCTTTCTTACATGGTACAAATTAATTCTTAACACACAAGACTTTCTTGTCCTATTCATTATTTAACAGGCAACATAGAATACTAAGTATTTCTTATTTGGTTAAATTCATGAAAATAATAAAATGCTCAGTCCTTCATTTTATTTGAAAAATAGTAGTGTGAATGCACACAGTAATGTCAGAATTTCATAGTAAAATATGGCTTTAAATAACTAAATTTTCTTAGAAATAACAATGGACATTTTGTCAAAAGCTGTACCTTGCAATTGGCCCTTCCTCTTTCTAACAGACTCCAAGGGAGATTTATAGTGGCTCCAGTGTTGTTTCTTTTCTGTTGATATATATATGAAACCACATTTTGTAAGGTCTGCTGCCACAGGGACCTAATGGGAAAATGCACATAAAAGTCCTATAGGTATTACAAGCATTGTAAACATAAATCTCCCTAACATCTTCAAGGGATGTGGAGGGATCTTGGAGGGGTCTGGAGAGGGGAAAATGATCAAAAGACATTATATAAACACAAATAAACTTTGTATTATTGAAAATAATTTTTTGGGTAATGTTTTCCATCTGACTCTTAAGTAAAGCAAAACTGCCTTTCAATAGTAATGTCAGGATGCCAAGAATAGCCATTGCCACTGCCAAGCCAGCTTTGCAGGGAAGTAGAAACAGAGCAATCTAATTGTGTTAAATAACATCTCTTATGAATGTTAGTGTACCAGAGTTTAATACAGATTGAAGGTGCATACTCTCATTTGTATGACTTAACTTTTTAGTTCTTAGTTCTTCTGTACATATCCTTGACTTTTCTTCCCCACTGCTCCTTTTTCTCTCTCTCTTTACTCCCCTCTGTGTCTTCTCTAACATCAGACCTAAGCCTAAGTGAAACACGATGACTTCATCCTAGCTTATGTGTGTATGATTTTCATGCAGCACTTTCCCCAGAATTTCACATCAGATAATAATTATATGTATATTCTTCAGTCCATTGTATATATCTCAAATCATTCAATGTCTGCTCCCTAGCTTTTGGCTCTAAGATGACACCATTTTAATCTGTTCATTCTTTGTAGAATTAGACTTGGAGCAGCCCTTACCCCAGGCATATGCTTCTTTGGCACCAACTCTTCTCAGTCTTTGACAGTGCTCCACAAGGTTCCTAACTGTTCTAGTCTACTGTCAGCACTGCAACTTGCCAGTCATTGATGAGAGAAATCATATGCACATCATACTCTGTGCCATCCTGCATCAGCAATGCCAAGGCTATTGTTAAGCCCCCCTGAGGATCAGAAATTTCCTCTCCTGTATTGTCCTTAACTACATTCTTGAGTCTTTTACCCCTTCAAGTCTCTCAGTCTCCTTCCCACAGCTATCCATTGACTTATAAAACACACATCTCTAGGCCATTGCTGTAAGAAATGGTTTCCAATGAGAGTTACATCTCTATATCATATTCTTTTTCCCCTCTTCTAATCTCATAGAAAGGTTCTATTTTCCTCTTTCTGTCTGGTCTAGTTCTTCCTACCTTCAGTGCTCCTTGACTATTCTCCAGTGGTGCTTCCCAGGCCTTATTCTTCTATTTCTTCTTTAAACCACCACCTATTCTTTAAAGGTCATAAAGTATACTCAGTTGTTCAACCCTCTGCCACTCTTTCAACTCAGATTTCTTCAGGAGCTACCAAACCTACTGAGCTTAAGATTCCAATCTAGAAGATCTCCGCATGACTGTCTCCTTACAATCTTTTTCACTGTTGGATGCCATTAGCTAGGTCAAATTGGAAACTCTAGAATATTTCTGGAGCCTTCTGTTTCATTTCCTATACTCAGTGTCCCTAAGACATTATTGACTGGTGCACATTTCTATGCCCACACCATGAGTGCTTCTCACTGTGGCCTTTTAACCTATTTCTGATGTATCAACTCAGCTTTCCATACAATAGAAAGAATGTCTAAGAAACTGCAAATCACACCAGACATCTTCCATACTCAAAACTTGAAAAGATTTAACTTTTGCCTTAAAATCTATTTTCTCTCTCAAGCTGTAAATTTAAAAGGACAATATTCAAATTCATCATTTTGTTTAATCACAACAATATTATTAACGTCCCCATTCTATAGATAAGGAAATAAACCCGAAGCCACTTAGATAATACTGACTGAGCCCAGGTTGTATTCTATAATAGCCCTGGAGCCTATACTATATACTATACTAGCCTATAGTACAGCAAGTTGCTGTATTAAAAGGCTCTGAAGAACTGGGCCATTTCCCACCCAATCAATCTTACCACGTCCTCTAGAATATAAACTTCACAATGAAAGAGGCATTTGTCTGCTTTGTTCACCTCAGTTTCCTAGAACTTGGGATAATGTTCACTAAGGACTGGAGTTCAAGTTTAACTGAGGGCTTGGCATATGTTTATCCCTTTCCCTGGCTTTTAAATCCTGCTATTGAAATCACACCCTTCTCTTTATGGCTTTCTTAAGCTATTACCACTATTAGCCCTGCCCCCAAGTTCCTTGACAGCTCATTTAACACAAGTCCCACCTGACTTCTCTTATCTGATCACTGAGTTCTATTTTCCTCACAGCAATTCCCCCAATTAAACTTATTATTTACCAATTTACTCTCTTCCCTTTATCTTGTCCATAAGGGTACAAGAGCACAGACACATTTGCTGTTGCAAACATGTTTCCACAGCAAACATTTAAAACATTTGTTGACCGAAATAACTTTTCATGGCCAACTTTAAACACAGAGGCAGCTTCTGAAAAAGCAAGACAATTCTTGGTTTGTAATGAACTTGAAACATTTATTCATTTATTTAAAGGTCAATCCCATGCTAGGAACTGTGATGTTCATAGTGAAAATTAGACTTGGTCTTGAAGTATAGAGTTCAGGATACAAGAAGAAGTAATATTTCACGTCGGAAACAAATATTAATAATAGAATATGATGTATTAACCATCTACTGGTAAAAGAAGCTTCTCTAATGTGTGTTGAGAGATGCACTAATTTATGCTTATACTGATGTTATTCAGAATCTGTTTAATACTATGCAAATTTAACAGAATATTGGTAGTAGTTTTATCCATAGGGTCTATGACCTGTCTAGCCATAGGTTCTTATCTGCATGATAATATCAAGTATAGGTTTCGTCTTTTAAAATGGGACTTAAATTCAACTAGAAAATGGATGGTTATTCTCATGTCATGTATGCCACTAGTAAATTCATGGTCATATCTTTCCAGGCCAGACATTACTGCAGCTTACAAGGTTTCCAGGTAAATAACATTGATCATTGCTTTTCTCCTCTGGTTATATGCATAGTACCTCCCAGTACTATGAAGCATGCCAGTAGGGATGAAGAATTCAGATTAGAACCAGGTTTGCTTCTCAGTGTTCTGTAACTTATACATGTGGTATCTTCAACAAGAGGATCTTACCACAAATTTTGGAAGGTAATCAAGTATGACAAATAATAGCTTGTATATTGTTGTGGGAGGGGGGACCTCAGTAGCCAGAAACTCCAGAGGAGATAATCGTTCCTGGTGCTGGACATTTTTTGTTAGCCTGTGTTGTCACATTAAGAGTTCTTTATTTTTTTAATTTAAATTTTATTTAAGATTTTCAGAAATGAGTACTGTATTTACATAACTTTCACAAACACTCCTTTTCCTCTCCTTCAACTCCTCTCATGTCCCCTCAACCATGTCAAATTATCGGCCTTTCGTTATTGCTGCAGAGACATATGTATTCCACCCAGTCTATTTAGTATTACTGATATGTACATGTGCTAGTGTTGGTCAATATGGCCTAGATAACATATCAGAGGGCTCTCCCTAGAGAGAACTGATGTTCTCTTTCTCAGCAACACTGATTATCTGTCAGTCTCCTTGTGGAATTCCCCCTGTTCACCCTGTGTGGACTGGTGTTTTAATTATCCAGGTCTTATTTAGGCAACCATATGATTTCATGGATTAGCCTTCCCTATCATTTCTGCAGGCTATTAGCTCACCTCTGGAGTCCTACTACTTCTGTATTCTTAAACCAATATATTTTCTAACTGTTATATTATATAACTGGATTATATTGTAATCCAAAGATGTGTGGATCTTTCACCCCTCACCAAAGAAGCTTCTCTTTGAATCAGATGGAAACCAATTCAGAGATCCACAGATTTGTCAAAATGCAAACGTTAGCCAACTTTGAGCCACCAACCCCAGTTGGTATGTCTGCAGTGCAACTCTGATGCCTGGGACTCCAGTAGCATCAAAGAAGAGGTTCTAGAAAGATTATAAGAGACAGCGTACCAAGAAATCCACTTTAAGTAATTTTAACATTAGCAAACAAAGCATATAAAGCTACATTTTTTTTTTTATTTCAAAAACAAAAACAAATCCCTGTTCCCTTCCCCCTCCCCCTGCGCACCACTCCACTGTCTCCTGCTTACTGGCCCTGGCATTCTCCTACACTGGGGCATAGAACCTTCACAGGGCCAAGGGCCTCTCCTCCCATTGATGACTGACTTGGCCATCCTCTGCTATACATATGCTGGAGCCATTAGTCCCACCATGTGTACTCTTGGGTTGGTGGTTTAGTTCCTGAGAGCTCTAAGGATACTAGTTAGTTCATATTGTTGTTCATCCTAAGGGACTGTAAACCCCTTCAGCTCCTTGGGTCCTTTCTCTAGCTCCTTCATTGGGGACCCTGTGCTTAGTCCAATGGATGGCTGTGAGCCTTTAGTTCTGTATTAGCAGGGTACTGTCGAGATATATATATATATATATATATATATATATATATATATATATATATATATATATATATATTTCAAAATGCCTTTTAAGAAATGTATTAGCTTCCCATATCCCCCTTTCCTCACTGGCTTGTCTCCTTTCCTTTCCCCAGTAATACTCATTTCTGCCCTCAGGTCCACTACCCTGTCTTCTTTCTCCCTCCCTTAATGCCTCCTCCCTCTTTCTCATAACATCCTTCCTAGTTTCATGACCTATAAACACACAGACACACATATGTGCACATGACTTCTTTTAACTACATGCCCTCTTTTATAGTTGTGGTGAAATGAGTATAGAGTAGGGTGTGTGTGTGCACATGAGTGTGCACGCATGTGTCTATTTATATGGATGCATGTGTGCTTGCCTGTTTGTGTATATTCAGAGGCCCCAAATTAAGTCACTTGCCTTCCTTAATTACTCTCCATCCTTTAACTTCAGATAAGATTTTAGTGGCCAGTGAGCCTCCAAAGTGGAGATTCTCCTGTCTCCACATCTCCAGGGCTAGGAACAAACAACTGTACTGGTATAGGTCCTTGTGCTTATACAACAAATACTTGGTCTACTAAATCATGTTCCTACACACACACACACACACACACACACACACACACACACACCGCGATTTGCACTTTCACTTGTTGGATCTTGGTATTGATGGGCTGTTATTATTTTTTATGATATTGAAAACTGTTGATTTTCTGGAAATATAAGAGAGATATGTTTATAAGGTAAGAAGGCAGTGAATGCAGCATTTTATAACAGGGTGTCAGCATAGAAAATCATACAATAAAGATGCACTCTGATGTAGGTTATCTGTGAGGTGTGCACACCCTAACTGTGATCACTTTTGTTTCTCATTTCACTTAATCCTGAGACTAGATATTATTTTCTAGAAATTTCATAAAAACTGATAAATATTATTTTAGACATTAATATAACATGTCACATATGAACATTTGAATATCAACCATGTCATTTATATTACTTAATGTACTATTTATATCTGCCCAGTAATCTTTGGAAATGACTCCGTGAAATATGTTTGATATTATAGAAGAGGACAATGAGGCTTGACAAAACAATGCTGCTTTAGCAGAGTCAAAGGTCTGTAAATGCGGACTTCAATCTAAACCCATTTGTCTAAATCTATACAGAGAGTCCATCTGTGTATCTCTGTATCATTATTAAGCTAGTATGTGTGGCATTTGATTTTAATGTTTAAACAATTTTATTTTATTTATTTATACTCATAAATTTCATAAATTTAAAGGGGAACCTTATAAATTAAAGTACCTTTACAACATACATGTTTTAATAAAGCAGAAAATATAAGATACTTCCTGAGTCAATGGCAGGGAATAGTCAAGTACATCCTGACGTCAATCCTGTTGCGCTCACAGACTGTAGTGCCAGAATCTCATATGCTGTCTCCCTGCATTGTTCTCTTGAACAGGGATTTTATCCATTGATTGGAGAATGTAGTTCCACTTAAAAATTCAATTCCATGAAACCATTGGCTAACCTTTCAATCACTAATTAATAGGGACACCAATATATGAACTTAGTCAAGATGTTCTCATTGAATTTTACATTTTTCCCTCAAAATTGGAGTCCAACATTTATCTCCCATCAATTATTAACTTACAAAGAATTTTGATGGTTAGGATAACTACATTGTGTAATTTTCTTAAAGAGATAGCCAAATTGAACAATCATCTCTGCTTTTGTTTATTTATATTCCTTCACACTTCAATTTTGGTCCAACTGTCTTACCACATGCATATTGCTTTTCCAACACCAGACTCTGAACTCTTTCTTTTCACCTATTTATGAATGTTTTTAAACATATCTTTACATGTAGATACAGTGAACATAGACATTTGCATTTAAATATAGTTGTGCCTCATATATCATGTAAATACTAAAAAGTGTAAGTACTAGTTATGTATAATGTCTCCTTTTATGCTGTCATGAGAATGTGTACATATATATGTATGTATGTTATGTGTATGAATATTATGTATATCTTTAAATTTATTGCATTCTAACAAGTGCAGATGAATTGTGTTTTGTGGTGGTTTGTTTTGATTTGTTTTGTTTTGTTTTTGAGATAGTATATCTCTGTGTAGCTCTGGATTTCCCATGTAGAGCAGAATGGCCTTGAACTCACAGAGATCTTCCTGCCTCTGCCTTCCAAGTATTAGAATTAAAATGGGATCCACCACAATCAACACACTTGTATTTTAACATATCAGATTTTGACATTCAAATTTAGAAAATCATAAAACATCTTAACCATTTGTCTTAGTCAGGGTTTCTATTCCTGCACAAACATCATGACCAAGAAGCAAGTTGTGGAGGAAAGGGTTTGCTCAGCTTACACTTCAATGATGTTGCTTTTCATTACCAAAGGAAGTTAAGACTGGAACTCAAGCAGGTCAGGAAGCAGGAGCTGATGCAGAGGCCATGGAGGGATGTTATTTACTGGCTTACTTCCCCTGTGTTTCTCAGCTTGATTTCTTATAAAGCCCAAGACTATCACCCCAGGGATGGCACCAGCCACAATGGGTCCTCCCCCTTGATCACTAATTGAGAAAATGTCCTATAGCTGGATCTCATGGAGGCAATTCCTCCACTGAAGCCCCTTTCTCTGTGATAACTCCAGCTTGTGTCAAGTTCACACACAAAGGCAGGCAGTACACCATTTGAAATATGTTAGTTCCTTTGTTGTGTAGTACCTTTGCTTTTTATTGAACCTTGGAGCTGATATCAGCTATGTTCTTTCTTGAAATTTTGCACTTTCAAATTCCTTTTTATTTTGTGTGGGAGATGCCACCATTTTCTCCATTTCTCCATATGACTATGAATTAATTTTCTTGAATGTGAGAACCATCACTGAACTATTGCTTAGAAATCCCTCAGGCTTTGTATGTGGTGGCAATCCCACTATTTATTGCTCTGGAAAAAAAGTTGGCTTTTCTCAGGAGGGATTATCTCTTGATTATACATTTCCTAATAGAATTTAGAAACAAAAGATTATTTGACTACCACAGTTAATTCTCAGGTTCACAAAACCACAAACTTTGCTTGTTATAACTACCTCCAGATTTTAGATAGCTGATCAAACAAAATGAAGGATTTTTATTTTTGTTCATTCAAATATTAACTTAAGGTTGTCCACACTGTGAATGTTATGCTGTGTGTTTAGGTTCTTTAAGATAACTCCCAGGCCCTTTCCTTCTCTGAAACACTTGAAAGAGAGAAACCAAGTCACTTTGATCAGAAATGATAAAACCAGGATAGACTAGGTATGTGCTCAGTACTGTGGAATCTGGAAGATCACATCTGTCAAAGCCAGACAGGGAAGCCAAGGGAGAATGCTTCAGAAAAATATAATCAATAATTAGACTCTTAGTGGTAGATGAGATGAAGTCAGATAGAGAAAGGCGAGTGTGGTGATGCAACCAGTTGAAAAGTGGGGAGAGATCCAGGCAGAGGAATAAGTTAATAAAGACAAGAAGCAACATAATATAGTTGGAAGCTGTAAGTAGTTTTATTTCATTGGAACATACTACCCATATGGTTTCAAAGAATCCAATAAGCCACGAAGCCTGATACCAAGGAGTTTTGAGCAACTGTGTTTTAAGGCAGGGAAGTAATAATGACTGGAGTCTAACTCTGGAGACTCTATGACAGATGGAGTTGAGAAGGATGAGAATGGGCAATTTCAGAAACTGCTTGAAATAGTCCAGGCAACAGATGATGGAAGACAGACTTAGGCACTGGCAGGGATGGTGGAAAGAAAATAGAGAAAGGTTTATCCATAAATGTAACAGACAAAACCTCATCCAATGCTGAGTCATCCAGCAAATGGATACTTGGGACCTACTGACCAGCAGTCTGTGTCCTAAATACACAGGATTCCTGGAAAATGTGAAGGAAAGGGGAAAATTACCAGAAAAGTACAGTGCACACTCTTCATATTAGAAAAGGAATTGACCCAGATACAAAGGAGGCTGCTTTATCTGCGAACTGCCAGGTTCAATCATGCCAGAGTCCTGTGTGGTAATGGCAAGCTGAGTATCAGGGAACAGATCTCAGAAGTCTCATGTGTTTCCTAAAGGATTTAGACTTTACCCACTGGGAAAGGAAAAGAGGCAGCTTATAAAATCACATGGACCTTTAAAACAGTTATCTATAAAATTCATGTGGAATGTGGTTAGAAGTTGGGGTTAAATGTGAGACAGGAAGAAGGACGAAAGAGTCATTGAGCCATGAGAAGTTGGGATTGCTACGACAATGGTGATAGGGCAATAGGGAGGGGAAGTAGAATCTGCAAGTGTGATCTGTAATGATCAGTCATGAATGGGAAGTGGAACAATGATCAAGGACAGGTCATAGCATGAAAGAGGCTGCAGTTAGAGGAAGGAAACCCTGTAGGTTTGAATCTTGAGTTTAAGAACTGGTTGATGACTGAGTACATGCAGTTGGGTATTGGCAGTGTTGCTTGACATAAGAAAAGGGGTGAAGTTAAGAGTATGATTGTAGTATCCATGCAGATTGATTCATTTACAGGCTAAAATACACTGATAGAGATCAGAAGAAATTGAATGAAATTCCAAAGAATGCTTCCTTATGGTGGGCAAGGCTATTTTATCTCTTCTAGTAAACACATCCAACCTCAGAGCTTCAACCTGTTAATGAAAGACGTTCTTTATTCTTTAATCCTTCAGCCTTACTCCCATTTAGAAGCATATCTATGGAAGTTACCTCAATAGAAGTATTTTCTTTGCTGGCTGTATCCTAGAAGAGGACATATCTGATCTTGTGTTAGGCACAACCCACAAATTGTTTTTCTTCCACCTTTATAGAGTTCTCTCTAGCTTATCACTTCATGGCTAATAGCACTGAGATTTTATGAGATTGATTACCTAGTCCCCATTCCTCTTCCAATATCCTCTACCTTGAAACTCTCAAAACTAGCACCTCGCCCATTTGCCATTTTTATTTCTAGCCAACCCCAGATTTGTGACTAACATTTAACAGATGCTCAAAAAACATTTGAAGTATGAAGGTGCCAAAGTCATTAGTCCAGATGTTACTTTGGTTTTGCACTGCTGAGATGGTACACAGGGCTCGATGTCTTATTAGGCAAATTCTCTATCATTGAGATCTAGACTCAGATCACAATGTTGCTTACATAGACATAATTTGTTAATTTTCTTCTTTGCTGCTATTTTCACAATATAAACATATTTTTCAGGATGATCACAACATTGTTCTTGTTTTTTACATTCACTTGCCTCATATGTTTGGAAGTAACAGCATATATTTACAACAGTACCCAACGTCAAATAACTAGAGCTATATTTAGAGTTGATAATATAAGTATAGATTTTAATTATCTTCAGATTTTAGTCTGAATCTCATTATTTGCAATGCTTGAACAATGACTCTTCAAAGATTTTCATCAAAAATTAATTTGGCTTAAAACATTTTTCCCCTCACATTATCTTCTATATAAAAATCCAGACATAATATTCACCTAGAACACAAACTTTTATTAATAACAATTCTTAAATACAACTATGAACTAAATCATCATCAGTAATTTGATCTACAGGCTAGAGATGAGGCTCAGTGGCAGAACACTTGCTTATGATAGCAAGACCCTGCACTCCCTTCCCAGTACCTTGGAGGGGAGAAAGGAGAGAGTAGAGGGAAGAAAGAAGAAAAAGAAGTAAGGAAAAATTAATGAAAGAAAGAAGGAAGGATAAATGGAGGCAAACAAGGGGAGGAAAGAAGAGAGAAGAAGGGTTAAGGCAACCTAGTTATCACTTATTCTAGTCTCTGATATCAAATATTATAAAGATTCATTGACTTCCATTGACTTCAAATATTTGTTCAAAATTGTTACCTACCTTCATTCAGTTTCCTCGTGTATATCTCTCTAGACTTCAGAAAAACATTGGAAACAAATCACTATTTTGAATGTAATAATTCATACCTATTTTAAGAACATACACACTTAAGGCTGATAGGAGTTCCCATAAGCTGAACCCACAATATCTGCAATCAGAAAACATCATACAACTTTTATTGTGTGCGCTAAAACAGAAAATGTCTTTCTCTACAACTCTTTTCCTTTCAGTCCTGTGAAACTGCATGGCATAAAAAGTCTTGAGAAGTTTGACATATATGAGATTATTGTCCCAGCTAAGGCTGTCTCTTTTCCAAATGGAGATCTTAATATTTTCTAGTGTCTTCTTGACTTTTAATCCATAGATATCCAGTTCTACTTTTCCCAGAACTCTATCATAATGGGTTAAAAAAAATTCCAGGGCCAAAAGACAGGTAATGTGAATGCGTGAGTTTATCTGGGGCTACAACAGACATGTGCAGTAAATATCTAGTAAGAAATGTGTTTCTGAGTACATATATGTTTTCCCTCTCCCACATTTCCCCCCTCTCTTTTCTTCCTTTGTACATGCCCTCTCCTTCTTTTCCCTTCTCTCCAAATACACATATTTAACATGTGGCTATATCAATCTCTGGTTTTCTCACTCATTTACTGGTGACGAAAAATGTGTTATCTTAACTCTAAGATCTAAGGTTTGAATCTTTTCTTGCTTACTTTCATCTTCAATAATGAAAGAGTAATAGTACAAATGTAATAATAAGGGTCAGTTATATTTGACCTCATAGAGGGAAGTGACAGTCTACAATAATACTACATTATCTGAAAAGACATTAACAGCTGAGAGGGTCACAACCACTGTCCTGTGGTGACATAGACACAATATTGCTACAGTTCCACCTTTAATCAAATCTAGAAATCCAGTTATAGTGAGTGTGTATGTGTGTGTGTGTGTGTGTGTGTGTTATTTTCTTAGTTTGAAATTTTGAGAGCCAATTTAAAAAAAAAAAAAGCAATGGAGAAAGAAAAGGTAAAACCCAGTGTATCAACAACATGCTAATTAAGCAACATACATGAATGCTTCCAGAGGCCAGGCAGCAGACTGATCATGCATTCTCTGTAACACTAATGATGATGCTTTCAGAATTAGAGCCCCTTTGGCAAAAAAAAATGAGAGTTAGAGAGGCATCGCTGGGATAAGGACTGTGTACAAGGGCATAGCCAGGACCAAATGCCCTATAAGCCAAGGACAGCATTTCAGCATGGGTGTAGGAGAAGGCTGAGGTGGTAAGTAGGTATAGGCAGTGAGCTAGGAAATATCTCAGGTAGTAGGGCTTTAACTGAAAGCCTGTGTAACAAACCAGAAAGGACTTTAACCTAGAAAGAGTCATTGCACACAGGCCAAGAATTCCAAGTCAGCCACATATGTCGATGTCTGAAGTAGGAGCCAGTTCATGGTAGGAGGTGGCTATAGGCAAGAAGATAAGACAGAGAGCAGACACAAAATGAGGACACTCAGGTTGGCTGACTTAATATTGAATTCATCTACATCTTTTATGCCCATAGTGAGATTCATTTGAGGGCTAACCTGAGGCTAAGTCTATGAGTAGCAGAAGATGTTGGATGGTGTTAAGAATGTAACTGGTGAGGCAGCATTGTAGTAAGAGTTGTTATTGTTATTTTTACCCAATAACCTTAGAATCCAATTTGAAATGTATATACCCACATGGGTATCTGAATCATTTTTGTTAGTGTAGAGCAATGAGAAAATTCAAAAGAAAAATATTCAAATTATTGATGCAACCAAGCCTAGGCATATGATCATGCTATGTGCATAAGTATATAACATATTCATATATAACTTGTATCATATATAGTTTTATCAATCATACGTAACATTTCTAAAGTGACATTTCCTGAAGAAAACTTTGTTCTTGATTTTATTTTTCTGTTTAGTCTAGTCTTTAAAATCTTTTCTACCTTTAAAAGTATAGATTTTTTTTAATAAGGAAATTTTGAATTCTGGAAAGGAATAAACACTTGAACAAACCACTCTTAAAACAAAGATCTCTCCTGAATCTGCCCCCTCCCATAGCTGTCAATTTCTTTCTTAGTAAGTATACCCAATGGAGCTATTTCTGTAGCTCAATTTTGAGTGGAATATACTCAAAAAATTCTGCAGGGTTAATTATGTGCTCTTATCAATTTTCAACAGATAAAGACAGTAGAGACTTTGTGAACTTTATGGCATTTAATCATTATTGCCATCATCCCAGATGGTTGAAAGCCTAAAGATGACACAAAAAGCTAATTGATTTTATAATTATCATATTATTGACCCTGTTGAGACTCTGAAATAAACTATGAAAAATAGCCTAGAGGAAAGGCTGGAGGGCGGGAGACACATCACTGAATTTGCCTCTACTTCCCTGATCTCATATGGTACCCAGTGTATATTGGTGACTGATAATAGTTGTTGGATGAATTTAATGTTTTATAATATGAAAAATTATTTAAGGCCTTCCAAGAGGATATAAATGAACATTTCTCTAGATTTGTGCCTCTATGTGAAATGTGTGTTTTTCATGAGAATGCTAATCAGTATCAGGTTTAGAAGATTTTGTTTATGGTAAGCAAATGATGAGAGAATCTTGGTTATATCTACTTTTAAACCTAAAGAGTCATCCTAATTCATTAAGATGCTGTCTTAGTTGGGGGTTTCTACTGCTGTGAAGAGACACCATGATCACAGCAACTGTTGTAAAAGAAAATATTTAATTGGGGGTGGCTTATGGTTCAGAGGTTTAGTCCGTTATCACAGTAAGCACAGTAGCACACAAGCAGATGTGGTGCTGAAGAGTAACTGGGAGTTTATACCTAGATCTGCAGGCAGCAGGAAGAGAATGAGATACAAGGGGATGGCTTGAGCTTCTGAAATCTCAAAGCCTATCTATTGGTGGTAACACATTTCCTTCGACAAGACCACACCTATGCCAACAATGCCATACCTCCTAATAGTGCTACTACCTATGAGCCTATGGTGACCATTTTCATTCAAAGTAATATAGATATATACCATTAACCCATAGGTATAAGTTAGATATTATCTTAAATGGATCATCTTTGGGGTGGGGGTAATCATATATAATATAGAAAATAGATTATTGAATTAGTTTGGGGTGTCATTTTATTAGTATTGGCATGGATAATACAGAGATAATAGATACACATAGAGATACAGCCTTAATCTGATTTAGCTATCAACAAAAGACTGCCAAAATGAGAATTAGTGATGGAATAAGAACATAGTGACCTAAATGCTTAGGCAATTCCAGCAAGTGGAACCCAAGTCCTTTTACTTCAAGTAAAATGATGATGTGACAAAAAAAAAATAAAAATAAAACAGCATCTAAAATATCACTTGAGCTAAAATTCCAATTCAGTTAGCCTAAGGATTTCTCCTGGGCAAGATATCCTTAAAACAACCTTGAAGAGTAGAGATCACAGCAGGGGATGATGTTTTCCCACCACAGGAAGCTCAGGAGCTCAGAGTGAGCTTTGCTGGCTTTGCTAAGTGTTAGCCACACAGGAAGTCTCCCTCTGAGCTTCAGGTTAAACTCTACATAACCTGTACTGAAACCAAGGGCTAGATAGTTGGTGAGGCACTCACCTCCTCTTCACAGTAGATGAAAGCAAGAATTTCTAGAATATTAAGCAAACATTCTTTTTTATTAAAAAAATTGGAACTGTTGTATTTTAAAGTCAAATTCTTTTTCTTTCTATGCTGCTGAAGGAACACATGATAACCCTGCGAGTCTTCCCAATAGGCTAAAAACCAATGCATTTGAACTCTGAAAATTCTAAGTGTTCAACTCTGAAAAACAGTATCTACAGGGGCTGGAAAGGGATCAGCTATGTTTCTAGTATGTTTATAGTACTCTGATCAGTACTGCTCTTGGAGAGAACACTAGATCAAAGTAGAACACAATTGTCTCAAACTCTAGCTCCAGAGAGTCCAAAGAGTGTTAGTATCAGGGCATCCAAAGCCTGTGGGGATGCATGGGCAAGCCTCACACCTGTTGCCAGGGCAATAGCCACCATATTCCCAGAATCCATTGGGCTCACCTCCCACCTGACGTAGTACCTGTGGCCACTACGTCAGAACCCATATATATATGTATACACACGGGAACATTCCTCTAACTCTCTCTCTCTCCCTCCTCTCTTTCCGCGTTACTGCCCCCTCTCTCCCTCTCAGTTAAACCTCTTACACGTGGAACTGTTTGGGCCTAGTGTGTGGTGTATGTTCTGACGCAACCTGCCGTTCTAACACATCAAAAAGTCTGTCCCACACGGACACCTGCACTCATGTGCACATACCCCGACATGAAATATACACTTATACAGACATATACAGACATATACACTTACATATAATTAAAAGTAAATCTACAGAAAGAATATTCACAAAATCTACTCCAGGTCTCACTGTATCCATTGAAATATTTCAAAGAGATTGAATACATCAGTTAATATTTTTTATGCCATCCATTTATTATATCACTTAAAATGTAATTTTTTTAAAATCTTACTTAAGTAAGATTTTCATAATTATAGCTCTTACTTCAAAAACTTATTTTCTTCTTATGATGACTTATCAAGTACAGTGATGAGATTTTGAAGCTAATTTTTAAAATCCACAATAATAATGTAGCTTTCACAAAACCAGGCTAACAATTAGTATCATTTTAGTTAACCTGGCTCAAAAGACCAACCCCTAATGTTACAGATGAAGAAGATGAATATTTTAATAGAGAACTTTAAATTACTTATGTGACTATGGACTGACTATTCACAGCAAGTCATGGCTCTGTTGGAGATGATTTCATATGCACCTAAGACTCATTCTGCTTTGTGAGAGGCTATATATTTTGTTTACAACTTTTCTGTTCAAGTTAGACCATTGAAACCTCGCTTTCATGAAATGATTTTAGGCAAAGTGGAAGTAAAATATTCCAATATAATTGTGTTTGAGGGAACTTGGCTAATATGTGAAACACAAGCTTTCTTCATAATCACCATCACAGGTTCCTAAGTATTAGTAGCATGATATCAAGGAATAAATGATAGTATAAATTCTGATCAGTAATCTTTGCTTTTAAGATTGTCTCTAAGCAAAAGAACAATCTAAGCAGTTAAAGCTGCTTCAAATGTGCAGGGAATCTCATTTAAAAATCAATTCAAGAAAGATCAAAGAACGATAAAGCTGCCACAAAAGAACCTGTGGGAATCACTTGAGGACACTGGTCTGAGTAAAGGTTTTCCTAGATATATCTCCCTCAACCCCAGAGCTCAGGTAAGAGAAGTATATATTAGCACATCTCTGTTCTGCAAAGCACAGAGCCAGCCAACTCAAGGAAGAGGCAGCTGAGCTGGAAGAATGGAAGAAAATGACTGTGGACTATTCATCCAACAAAGGACTAGTGTAAAGACCTATGTATGAAAGTCAAGCAATAGAGCAGTAAACACATGATGCAAAGTGAACAAAAGCTTTGAATTGACCTTTCTCAAAAGAAGATATACAAATGTCCAAAAATAATGGAAAAGCAATGTTCACTAGGGTGCTCAGTGAATACATCAGATTCATGTGTGCTAAGCAATGTAAAGTTCTGACTTTTATGCCCAACTCCATATACACACACTAAAAGGGTCACTAATCACCAGGGAATTAATAATTAAAACCACAATGAGATGAATGCATAAATATATTTTGTTTCCATCCACAGTCGAAAAAACCCACAACCACCATCTTTACAGCTGCCTTTGTGAGTGTTCAGTTGGATTGAAAGGGCTGAATTCCAAAAAGATGGGGCAGTCAGGTGAACACACATATACGTACACATATCCACAAAACTAGTATGCTGACAGTAGTCAAGATATGGAATCACCCTACATGCCCATTGATTGATGCATAGATAAAGAAATATGTGTATGTATGTGTGTGTGTGGGGGGGTGTTGTAATACACTGAAATTTTGTTTTATGTAACAATGGATAGAAATTGAGGGCATTATATTAAGTAAAGAAAAAAGGACAATAAGAGAGATTAAAATAGTGCATGCTTTCATTTATAGTGGAGACTTAAAAGTCTCTAAAGAAAAAAAAGTAGAACACTGGTCATCAGAGCCTGGGAATTGCATAAGTAGAGGAGATGGCTAAGGGCTGCACTTGACAGGATGTCTTCCAGTGCTTCGCAGCATGGAAGAATACCTGTGGCTCACAATTAATTGTATATGTCAGAATAACTAGTAGAAAGGACTTGAATGTCCCTAATGCAAGGAATGGTAATACTGTGTGCTAAAGTGGTAATATATAGGGAACTCTTGAGTCTTGTTTCCAAGTCCCAAATCTTTACTTTCTGTGGGTGAAGCATTTACAACCTTCACCTTCACATTGCCTTAATGAGTGATTGGCCTAATTAAAAGGGCCCTTCTTCAGGAAAATGAAGGAATCAAGCTAACACATGTGAGAAGAGGTTAGAATTACCCATACTTTAAACCCAGTAGATATTGGGAACATAGACTTACCTCTGAGAGGGTAAGGGGGCCTCACTTCTAAAGAGAAAAGTGATGTTGTTGTTGACTGTGTTCTTTGTGCTAAAGCTCTATTTAACAGAAAACCCTGTTACTTGTGAACACCATTTTCTCACTAATTAGCATTGCTAGGGTTATATTATGTCTTCTTGGGCAAAAGTTCTTAATTACAACACAGAGGAAAATCTTTATGGATAACTATGTAGGAACTCCCTTTCTTATGGGGCTTATATGTTTTCTTCATCTTTCCTATGTTGATTATTGTCACAACTACACTAATGGGACTAGTCTGAGCTCATAGTTGGAACAGAAAGAGACCATCTTTCCAGAACTGGGCAGTTATGAGAACAGGTACACTAACCAGATAAAACATTCACTTTATCAGGAAAAACATAAGCAAAAATATATAACAAAGGCACATTAAAAAATCTCAGCATGTTAACAGTTCTATGGCCAAAATGATCTGTCTGAACTTTAAATAAGCCAATGTCTATAGAATGTACTCTATACCTGACTTCTTACACTCGCCCTTATATTTAGGTGGTCACAATGTGATGGGTCTATGATTATTAAGTTTTTTAATCTGAAGTTATCTGGGTATTGATATGTATGATCTACAGGTGTCTTTAGCTTTCCATGCATAGATGAATCAAGGGTGTTTGTTCCACATGGCCATCATTCTGAAGATGGGCAATATTTAGAAGTCTTTCCATGTTTACCAATGCCAAAATTTTGATAATTTATTTTAATATAAATAAATGCACTTTTGGATATAAAAAATATTCCTAGAAACTCAGAATTTTGCATCTTATTATCTGATGGCAACACAGTTGGTCCCATTCTTACACGATGCTCTCTAGATTCATGAAAGGTAAATGGTAAAGCCTTTAGTTTGGTAATTTCCATATCCCATTTGGACTCATCTAGTCATGAAGTATATGAGAAACTATTTTTCTGAACAGGCCTTGAGCCGAAGTTTTTAAAATATGTTTCTAGTGATTCTGTGAGTTGATTTTTATTTGTTCCAGGTTAATAAAAACATTGTCAGTTTTCATCATGATTTTAGATTAAACTTTAGGGAAAGAGAAAGTAAGTCATAAAGAGGTTCAATTCTTGATGAATATTACCAGAAGATGCTATTGTGCATGCAAATTGCCAGTCAGAGATGTCTCCAGCTTCTTTAGAACTCAGCATATGAACAATATGTGCTTTGATACCTATGATGACAAATATTATCTTAATTAAATTTATTATTTAGGGAACTAGAGCTTTAATCTACATAAAATTTTAGTATGACAAGGGTCAGATATATTCCCCAGAATTGGACAGAGTTGTCATTCATTGGTAAGGATATTCGTATCTATGTCCAAATTCCTTTAATGAGATATAAATTTGAGTAATTTAAAAAAAGTGTAATTCACACCGAAAATTATTATCCAAATATCAAATGATGTTTATGAATAACTTGAGACAATCTCGTTTAAAAGTAGATGGTCTCCTGTCTGGAAGCCATGCTTCTTCCTGTCTTCTGCCTCTTACCTTCCTTCCGCCCCATCTTCAGTGATGTTTCCTGAAGCAGGATGGGGATGACAGTGATGGTGCTGGTTTTGATACAGGTGCTCCATTTAGAGCTTTGGGGCTACCGCCACTTTTTCTCAGCATTTTGAGCAGTTGTACATTCTGTCTTCTGGACAGGATATGGCGTGGTCCTCATGAACTTACAGAGCTATGGTTACCTGCATATTGAGCCAATCAACACACCAGCATGTAAAGAAAATGGAAGTATGAGGCATTACCTCTAGCTGAAGAGCTTTTGGTACTTAATGGCCACAGGGCAGGAGGAAGAAGTACTAATTTTCAGTGCCCATGCTCCAGTACACAATCTCGAAAACATGCTCATGCAAACAATTCTATTCAAATTCAGTGGTCCGTTGATTTATAAAAGACATTTGAATAGGTAGACCTTGTTAGGAGAATGAAGGGTCCAGGGAGAGAAGAGAAAAATTATAGAGAATGACTATAATAAAAATGCACTATATTCATGCATGGAATTTTTGAAGAACAAATTAAAATATTTGTAAAAAGCAGATTATGAAATTGCTTATCTCTTTTAATAATAATTTTGTACAAATGACATAGAAAAACTTGAAATTACATTAAAAAAATATTGATTATTGGTTCCAGTGGTTTAGAACCCCATCATTCTTTTTATATGTTCACAAAATTTTGTAATGTATTTATTACTTTAAGTGGAAAAAGGATCATGGAATCAGTGTGTTAAAGGAACCACTGAAAATACTTTTGAGAACCAGCGAATGTAAAACCCACTTTAATCAGTATCAAAGAATACTTGAACGTGGAGTATCAATAGATTTTCAATAATTGGACAGTCTCAATGAACTGCCTCAGGATTATTTATTTATTTATTTATTTAGTCATGGTACCCAGGGTTTTGTGAACTATTCACTCTAACAGTGCTTGCTTGCAGAATGAATACGGGCTTCAGAACTATAATCTACATTTTTTTTCCCAATCCATACCCTTGCTAATAAAAGGCACAGTGGGAAGAAACATTGGATCTACTGCAGTAGCTAGTGGCACAGGCTTTCAATCTTATCTGAGTCTCTATGGAGGAATAAAACTTCCTCTGAGTTTTATGTAATTTTAAATTTCCATAAAACATTCTCATGCACTCTAGAGAAATTATGGGAGGTTTCCTCACAGAATTCATGTGCTTACGTGACTCTGCCCATCACCGCTAGATCCAGTTGAAATACCACACAGGGTTGGTCTCAGAGCATGACAACTAACACAGAGGCGTCTCACAGGCTTCTGAGTCCCAGGGTTGGGCCTGCTCTGTAGTTCACCATGATCGGATTAGAAACCACACAGCATTCGAAGGGACTATTGGTGTCATAGTTCTTTCCTAAGGTAACTTTGAGAAGACACTTTGAATGTGGGCCTGATTAATCATGATCCGTAGAGGTATTACAACTTCTATGGCTGCATTCTCAGTTGTGGGTGGTCAGAGGGTAAAAACCCCATTATAATGGTAACTTCAAGACAGTTAACAACTTGCATACTATCATCATTGGAAGCCCATATGTAACCCTGTTGATAGCATGTTTTTTTCCGTGGTTGACACATGTCCTTCACTTCCTGATACTTACGTTCGAACACACGGCCAAGTAAACTACATGATTTCAGTAATCAAGCACTGACATGCTCAGTTCAGCTTTCTTGTTTATTTATTCAATACTTTCTGAGTAAGCCTGTGCCAGATGCTGAGGGGAGGGCTTGGACCATTGCAAAGTACAAGTCAAGCAAAGTTCGGCCTACATGAAGCCCACATTTTCCTACACAACCGTAATGTGTATATCTCAGAAGTTTATTTTAATTTTTTTTGAGGACTCAGCTATGGTTAGTTATAGGTGTCCTTGAGCTAACCTAGTAGAATCAATCCAACACCATTCAAAACATAATTCAGGGGAATCACTTCAGACATAATTCCAATAGAATCACCTCAGACACCTTAAAAAAAAAAAAACAAAAACATAGCCACACTTAACCTTAAGAAAAAACAGACACTCTAGAAGAAGATATACTGCTGCCGTTTTATTATATCAATATAATTTATAACTCTGTCCTAAATATTTGCTTTTATACCCACAGATAAATATAGTGTTCATGTGCCACCGATGAAGCTTCTTTTTGCAGCGGCAGATAGAGACTACTTGTGAAAGTCATAACTTATCAACATGTAGAGATGAGGTGGCCAGGTAGTTACCATTTCCAATTAGTATACCTACAATGAAGTCACTAGACCTAAGAGTCCAGGAACATCACAGAAGAGGGGATAAAGGACCAGGATCTACAAGAGAACATCGTCTGTATATGACATAGAGGTTGCAGCCATGAGATATTAACGCAGTGGGTGTCCGAACAAGATCTTCATGGTGACAACATCAGTTGTATGGCTATGCAGATAGAGAAAAACCTCCTAAGGCCCTACTCCTGGGTGATAAGGTAGATATGGGCAACCAATGACTGCTAAGAGAAGGCAAATCTATTTTCTTCAGAGATGAACCCCCTGGTAGGTTATCTGATTCCAAGAGGTCATCCCTCATCATATAACCAACACTAAATGAACCTGGAAAGGCCTAACAGGTTTTATTTATTTATATTTATTTATATATACATGTATGTATACAGATACACATTTATGTATCTGTATTTATATGTGTGTGTTGTGTGTTTTGGTTTGCTTTCCATAACTGTGATCAACACTATGACCAAAACCTACTTGGGGGAGAAGGCGATTGTTTTCTCTTACACTCCCATAGCCCATCATTGAGAGGAGTCAGGACAGGAACTAAAGCACAGATCATGGAGGATGACTCTTACTGATTTGCACACACCAAGATCAGCTACCGTTCTTTTACCTCCCAGGCACGCCGGTAGAGGTGTGGCACCACACGCTCTGAGTTGGACCTGTCTATATCATTTATTATTAATCAAGAAAATGCCCAAAGCTTTTCCTACGGGGATAATTTGATGGGGGCATTTTCCCAATTGTTCTTTATTCCCAGATGAGCCTAGCTTATATCAAGTTGACAAAAAAAAAAAAAAAT
>NW_022196895.1:55178348-55184344 GCF_008632895.1 Mastomys coucha
ACCAGCACAATAAATTCTACTACAAAATTCTAAAATAAACGCTGGTGCTGAAGAAATGTCTTAATGGGTGAAACACTCGAGAAGCTGAGTTTGAGTCCTAGAACCCAGGCAAAGAGCTGCGTATGTCTACAACCCCAGATTTGGGTTCATGGCCAGGAAGAGCTGGTTGTTCATTGACCAGCAAACTTAGCTGATCTGGTTCAGTGACATAGAGAAAGAAAGTTAATGCCCTTTTCCAGCCTCTACATGAACATCCATGGGAAAGGGCATCTACACAGGCAAGAACATGCCACACACACACACGCACATGCACACACACATGCACACACATACACAAAAGTGGGAGAATTGGTGCAAGCATCTGTGCCTCATACTTACTATGAGGAAATATCATGAAACTTTGAGATCCAAAGTAATCTGCATTCCTTATGATCTCAGCCAGAACTTCAGTTTGCCCATTCTGACACTTGAAGTTTGGAAAGAACAACTATAGATTGCATAAATTAATGACTTCCAGAACACAGATTGGAAATTTTAATAAAATATGCCTAACAGGATGTTTTAATATTCAGTTCAATTTCATCATTTCTCCCCTGCCTGTAATTCTCAAAGATATTTCTGTTTTGGCTATTTTTCCTTACTAAAGAGCATTTAAAGTTTTTCCTGTCAATTCCATGATGTGTGGAAAAGAGGGGGAGTTTAGTTCTTAATCAATGTTCTTTTGCTAAAGTTAGGAGTAAATAAATAATTAAAATCACAGATGGAGTACCTCTAATTAATTCTATAGATAAAGCAACAGACACACAGTTTCCTTTAAAAGCAGTCCAGAAAGAGGCACAGCTGTTTTCCAAAGAAATATGAAGTCAGCTTGATTGATAATATTTTAATGCCCTTTAAACATCTGTTAAGTGTCTTCTTTCATTTTTGGTAGTTTCTGAAAAACTGAAGAAATTATTAGAAACCGCTTGCTAGTCTATGCCACGGCAGCTTTACATCAGGCGAAATATGAAATTCTTCCATCCTGTTCTTCTATCTCTCCGGTTCCAGTGACATCAAAGGCAGAGCATGGAAGAGAAATTATTCAAAGCGAAGTTCTCTGTTTCTCCTACCACAGGCTGACCCGGGCCTTCTTAAGAAAAGCAAAAACAAAACAAAAAAAATAAAAAGCAGAACAAAAGCAACAATTTTCATCACTAACTATTGAAGTTCAGTAAATGATGAAATCACCATCCACTCTTACAGACAGCCCTGGCCGTGTGCTTCATCCATACATCACCCTCCCTCATGTTTGCCAATGCAGTTCTCTCACCTGCAACACTCCCTCCTACTGTCTCCTTTCTCTTCTTTTGCACATTTTGAAACTTGAAATCACAGCCAATTATTTCCAAATCTGGGAACTTTCTCCTCACCTTGCTGGCCGTTGTAGCTCTCTTTACCCCCAGCACTCTGAGTGGAGATCCACCTCTCTGCACACCCCATCGTGCCAGCTCTTTCTGCCTGCCTCTGCACATCCTATGGATCACAACTTCTCTAAGGGCTTGCAGAGCGGATATCCTGCATATCAGATATTTGCATTGCAGTTCATATCAGTAGCAAAATTACAGTTATGAATAGCAATGAAACGACTTTAGGGTTGAGGGTCATCACAGCATGAGGAACGGTATTAACGTGTTTCCGCATTAGGAAGGTTGAGAACCACTCGTTTAGACTTTATGCTGAGGCTGCACAGTACTCGTCCTTGGCATATTTCACCCCACAGAGATGTTGGGGTTTTGGTTGCTTCAGTTTTAGGTATGTGTGTTTGGTCATTTTTATAAGTAGTAACTTCTTAAATATTAAAAGTGGCTTGCATCTTAAAGATGTAACTTAGTCATGTATAATTGACTCTTGACTATATAAAAAAAGTTAGGTGAAATGGCAACCTGGCCTGAAGTTTCAGAAATTCCTTTCAGGACAAATATTTTTCATTTAGACACTGAAGTGCATTTTCTCTTGCCCTTGTAGATATCACAGTGTGTGGCATGCTCTGTGAGTTGAACTCCACACGCCTTACAATACAGAACAGAACATTGCAACAGAGACAAACTCACCTTTCTAGATCAATGAGCCCATGTTTGCTCTTATGACTCTCCTTGGAGATGCTTGGTGTTCTCCTGAATGCGATTTCTCTAAGTTCATCTGTTGGTCAGTGTGTGCATGTGTCACTAAGCATTGCGAGATCTATGCATTGTTTTCGTTTATGAGTATTATCTAAGACATAGACGTTAAATTAGTAGCAATATCTTACCTAACTCTGGTCTAGAGGTTTCTAAGATCAGACTCCTTTCTGTTCTGTATTCTTCTGTAGCAGGAGAAGCTAGAGTTTCTGTGAGGGGACTTCTCCGAGTGTCAGAGGTCTTCCTCAGGAAGCAGAGAACTGGGCAGAAACCGTATGTAGCTCCTTGGCACTGAAGGTTTCATTTGCATTCAAACCATCTGGGATCTTGTTAAGTTTCAGCTGCTGATTCATTTAGTTCTAATGCACTTAGAAGGACACATCTCTTACAGGTTCAAAATGATGTGCTGAAGACCAAACTCAACACATCTGACTCTCCCAGAGTGTTTGACGATGGTTCAATGGTAGATTGCTTCACACTGGGATACATTGCAATTTGATGATGAGGTGTTTCCAAGACAGCTAACTTTTTAACTTTAACTCTTCAGTATGCCTAGAAAACAGGAATACTGAACTTTGCTTGAAGAATCTGTCAAAACAGAGCCACAAATGTCCCTTGTATAATAGTGGAGGGACCATTACCTATTTAGAAAGCACCCACTACAAGTAAAAGAGGGCCCTTTGATTTCAGTTCAAGGGCAGGCCATCTGGCCCTCTCCTTGTGTAATAATCAGGCTAATGCTAATGCTAGTAGCTTCGCAGGAGAAAGCATAGAACGGCTCTTTCAAATCTGGCCCACAGCTATTTTTAGGCTGGCAGCACAGGAGTGGAGTGTTTATTTCATGTTTAATGCAACCCTCCACTTCAAAAAAAAAAAATGTTTCTTTCCCTCTACTGAGTTTCTATCAAGTCTCCCAAGAAACACTGCCAGCTTTGCACATCCCTATCCTCTAAGATGATTAACTGTTGAAAATTGAAAAGCCTTGAAAATATAAATCCTGCCACAGGCCCCTGATGGGTAACAAGACAACTGGAGTAAAACGGTTGCAGATGGTTTAGGCATTATGTTCTTTATGTCCTCAAAGCAACAGAGGGTCCTGTGATGAACTGGTTGGTAGCAGCACAGGGAAGACTATTTGGCAGCCTTTTCCTGAAGCCTTGGAAGGCTAGGACAGGATGCCTGAGATAGCATATATTAGTGAGACTCTGCTAAGCAGCTGCTCTCTGAGCTCTAGCACAGGCTGCCTGAGTCCAGGATGGGGTGGTTCTCCTTGGCTCCTGTTTTTGAATTCCTTTGTAAGTCTCATATGCTGTATAATTGAAAATGAAATGTGGTGTTGTTTTTTTCTTTTCACTTGGAAGTTTAGATTTGAATGCAGTTGTTTGTGTTAATCCAAATCAATCGACCTTCCTGTTTGAAAAGGTTGCAATCATCCCTTTATTAGCCACTGTGAGACTTACAGAAAAGAACTGTGAGGTATCTTATAGCACACACCACCTAAACGCACTTATAAAACCCCTCAGCAATTTAATCACTTAGCTCTCTAACAATCCCTCAAAGTATATCCAACTGCCTTATTGTAAGACATTTAAGTCATCCACTGCATATTTAGCTTTCAGTTACAAAATCATTATAAAAAAAAAAAATTGTGTTGCTCCAAGTAGAGTGGGAGAAAGTATGAATTTTGAGCAGGTGACAGGCTGTTTGGTTTCTACACTGCTTGTAAGGCATTTCAGCATCTAGGGCATGCTAATCCCAAGGTACACTTGGCATCTGTTGAATACACATATTTAGCATTTAAATGGCAATTTGTGTTTTCAAAGTGTTTTGTGAACATTAATTAGCATTTCTTCACAGCACGCCTAGGAGATGGGTCAACATCATTATCACCATTTTAGAGATCAGAGGGGTAGGATGACAGAGATGAGTTATTTGAATGAAAAACTGCAAATCAAAAGTTGCAAGGAGGGTCTATGGCACCAGCCTGGGAATCAAGGGTATAGTAGTATCTTGGAATCAGCACTCAGTCAGTACTCAAAGAGACTTGTATAAGCAATTCCAGAAGTTGTTTGCTCAACCCCACAGGCACTATTCATCACATTCTATGCATGTTTCATAGACTTAATTGTCGATACATAAGCAAAATGCACCCCACAGTAGCACTCACCTACCAAGAGCTCCTTACTAAAATTGGAGGATTAGATTTTTGACAGCCACCTCTATGAGAACAGCCTGAAATTGTTTTTATCATTAGGGAAAAAAAAAAAAGAACCTCTTAGCGAATATTCTATGGGAAAATAATCACTGCTATAACAGTTATACAGATGTATTGTGCTTCTCAATTTGGAGATTAAGAATTTAGGCCTATGGATTAAGTCTTTTAGCTAAACCACTTGCCTGATTCCAAGTGAGACTTAGATTCAAACACAAATTCAGTAACTTGTTTGTGGTCTCCAAATGTGTAGGGAACGAGGTAAAGTGTCAACCTGGGGCTATCTATATCTACCTAACCATCATCTATCTGTCTATCTCTGTCTTTCTGTCTGTCTGTTCATCTTTCTGTCCATCCATCCATCCATCCATCAATCTATCCATTCCCCCACTCTCAATCACTTACTGTCCCCCCCACCCCCCGCTTCTTTCTTCATTTCAGCAATGGCAAAAAGAGCAACCCAGTTGAGCTCTTCGGGCCATACCAAAAGTGCCGTTGTTAATTTGGTTTTGGTTACAATACACTAAGAAGACTAAAATTCTATAGTAGCTTAGGAGATGAGAATCCAACCAGGATCTTTTTTAAGCAGCAGAGCAGACAACCTAAATGACTATGGCTGTCTCACATGAAGGCAAGTCATGGACAAATAAAATCTGAGTCAGTCCTTGCAGCACACAAAGTGTTAGATTTAGTAGTACCAGGGGCTAGAAGTTAAAGGACACAAAATTTTAATCGAGTACAGAGACATGTCCTGAAGCATATCTAAGAAGAAAGTCAGTGGAGAACAAGTACTAAATCCTACTCTTTGGTGTTTATTTTAGTTGATAGCAGGAACATGACTCTGGAGACTGGCTTGAAGAGCCAGACGCCCAAATATGCTTCTCTGATGATCTCCCGTTCTTAAAGAACAAATAGAATGAATATCACGATACAGCCTAAGCTAAATGCCATAGAATAACTTATTGTATTTCTTGATTTAAAGAGATATAATAAAATGAATTTCATAACAACTGGAAGAATTGGACAAGAGGACCTTAAAGCCCCTCACATTGTGTCCTGGACAGCCTTTGATGGAGGAGTTGTTAGTTGGGGGAGTGACCTTAGCTAATGGTGGTATTCCCATGTAAAAGAAAATAGAGGTGGTTATAAAGTTCACCTCAACATTTTTGCAGCAAGTCTGAAATGTGCTACTTTATGGCAAGGATAAAAAATTTTAGCCATAGGGATTTTCTGTATAATAGAAGTCATTATTCCTTAATTCTGTATCCAGATATTTAAAAGCAATTTTTATGCAGTTGTACCCGAAATCACATTAAATTTAGTTAGAAGAAAAGAGTTTCTGCCTTCTCCCCTCTGTCTTTTCCAATCCTTCCGATTGAGCCATCACAGTAAGTGAAATCCAACCCTGAATATAAACATATAGTACATAATTATGCATTTTTATGTAAAAATGTAAATTAGGCCTAATAACTTTAAATGGTAGGATTAGCATATGTCAATTATACCTATCTTAGAAAATTTGTAAAACTGATCAGAGGTGTGAGTGTTGGGGAAGCTAGGATCCTGATGCTAACTGAATGGACAGAGCAGACATGAGCATCTGTGATTGCTGTCAATCAGCCACTATA